>NC_080671.1:205861396-206081396 GCF_030247195.1 Topomyia yanbarensis | reverse complement strand
TTGAATAATTCATCCAAACATACCAATGTGGTAAATCTAAAATATATAATGTTATTTTGGAATGCTATATGAAATACCATTGGTACACCCGCAGTGTTGGCAATAAAAATGATTTTTGGCATTTAATTCGATGTATCGAACTTTGAACAGCTATAACTTGGCTTAGAGACATTCTAACACCATACATCCTTCGGAAAAGTTGTTCAGCATATCCTGGACTATACTTTTATCTATTTGTTGACATACTACATGAAGAATTGTAGCCTGTAGAATTAAAAATGCAAAAATGTAGGTTTTCCCATACTAATTCCAATACAAATTTCAAACGCAGTGCGCCACGCCGGGTCAACACCAATCGACCCCAAATTTTGCACAGTTGTTTGGGACCCCAAAAAGTACCAAAAAGTGCTGTGCTCGGTTGATGTGGCTATGATTACATTTTTCCATATAATAATGCCCCACCCTACTATGTATTCCTCAGAAATCATGTTTTAGACAAATTTACAAGTGCCGGAGGGTTAAATTCCAATGTTTTACCCATAGCTGGAAATTGAAACTTTGTGACGTCTTAGAACTTTACTAAGTCAAGCTTTTGGGTTAATAATATTGTTGATATATTAAGGCTCCTGAATTTTTTTTTACCACGTAACAGGCCGACGAGGGTAGCCGGGTACCCACAATGCATCGAAGGTAGCAAGAGTAATCCAAACGCATCTCGCGCTGAACTGGTCAGTTACGATTATTATCGTACCGTCCCCTTTAAACCATCCAAGATTGCTGCTACTACTTTTTGGATGTTGGATCTGAGACTAATATAAAAGAAGCGTGCTAAAATATTACATTTATATGCTTAAGCGTTATGTGTCCAACAAAAAACACCTTTAACCCTTTCATGCCCAACTTTTTTCTAGTGCATGTAAGGTATCAAAACTATTTTTCCTTGAAAACGGTTGGGTCAACATATATATATATATATATATATATATATATATATATATATATATATATATATATATATATATATATATATATATATATATATATATATATATATATATATATATATATATATATATATATATATATATATATATATATATATATATATATATATATATATATATATATATATATATATATATATATATATATATATATATATATATATATATATATATATATATATATATATATATATATATATATAATCTTGATCTGGGCCACCTGTTCGAAGTTTTAAAAAAGTTTGTTTTCACTTTATGCACTTTATTTCACTTGATTGACTTAAAACTCAGCGGCCCTGACCGTAGATACATTTATACTGAACAACCACGCTGGTCTAGCAGGTGGTATTTAAGGGAACATTATGCTGACAAGACTAATGTTCCCACACGAGGCGGTGAGTGGCTTCATGTGCTGACCTAGGCGTCTGCGTTGCTGGTCGGTGTCCAGGTCCCTACGTAATTCATCGGGGGGGGTGAAAAAGTGTCGTCCTCGGCACTTGATGGGTTGTTTTGATTCGTTGATTTTGACGATCTTCGGCGTTGATTTCTCTTTGTTGCTCTTATATGAATTGCTCTTAAATGGAAAAGTATTAAGTAGAGGGTGATGAACAATAAAACAGATGTTAACGAGGTTCCTCCAAGAAGGCTCCATTTCCATTTCCAATCTGTTTCGTGTCGAAGTGATATTTCGTCTAATTTGTTCCTATTTATTAAGGTAGCTTTTTCTATTTTTTCAACGTCATAGTTTTTGGAAAGTTCGCTTTTTATGTTTAGGTTGTGGAAGGCACCTAAAATAGTCTCGTTTTCGGTTATTTTTTCCTTTGATGTAAAGTGGTGACCCATAAAAGCTATTGTGCAGTTGGAGAATGATATTACAAGGTTTCCTGATAGATTTCCATTGTGTGGGCCACAGTCGGACTGTAGCTCATTGTTTTGTGCGTTTGTAATGAGCATTTTGTTATTGCTTATTAGTAGTGCAGTAGTTTCATTTTTAGTTTCCATTAGACATAATGGTTCCGTTCCCATGATGAGTGGGTGTATGCAAGAGTCGTTGAATTCTCTGATGTAGCTTTGCAATTGGACATACTCTTCGGGTTTTGATGTGGTGAAGAGTCGTTTTGCCTGTTTGATCAGAAATTGGGGGTAAGATTTTATAACTGTACCGTTTTTGTTCAAGGGGTAGATCCGTATGATTGTGGATTTTTCCTTCTCTAATTCTGGAACATGTAATATGTACAGTAAAGTGTTTTCGTTCATTACTAGTTTCGGTGTAACAAAATTTAGGGCTTCCTCGGGAATATTGAGTTGGACTCCTTGATTGTTGATGATGTCTTTGATTAAGTGAATTTCCTGGCTGGTTAGTATACCGTTACTAGTGACGTGAATTCTAGAAAATAGCATTGCTTCTTGAATACTTGTTATAATTTTGTTGAGAGTGTCGATGTTTATAATGGTGGTGATAACGTCTAGTTCGTCGAGGACGATTTGGTTGATTTGTTGTTTGTCTATTATTTGATTGATTGTGTTTGTAAGAGCTGAGATTCTTTTGTCGATTTGATTGTTGATCTTCACTTGATGGTTGTTTTCGTTGATAAGTTGGTTGAGGTTTGAGTAAATGATTCGTGAGTCTTCGGCATCTGGACTGCCTGCTATCCATTTCCACATTGTGCCGATAGCGTCCATTCTTCTGTGTCTCTGGTGCGATGCTGGTTTTATTTGTACAAAATTTGAATACAATTCTCGAATTTTGTGTTTACTTAGTTCGATTAAAGCATTATTTTTTCTTTGCTTATGGTACACTAAATTTGTGAGTAGGTTGATGGTGACCTCTATTTCTGTTATGTTAATTGGGTGAACAATACGAATGTTTCCGGTTTGGATTTGGCAGAGGGTTGTTTTTTGCATTAATATTAGATCATTTTGTAGGTTCCGAATAGTTAGTTCTTGGCATGAAATGGTCGAGAATATCAAGGTGATTCCTATGTAATATTGGAGCATCTGTAATCAAGGTGTGAAATAGAAATTTGTTATGTTTTTTTGAATCTTTTTATTTTGTTTTTGTGTCGCTTTATACCGCGGTTATTTTTGAATGTTTTGTCTTGTACCTCGTTGGCGTTTGTTTTATTTGCTCTGGCTTGGGTTTTTGTGCGTATATTTGGTATTATAAAGACTTCTTTCCCTTCTTCTATGACTGGAGGATCTTCTTTGTTTAAATTTCGACTTAAAATTTGTTTTTGTGCTTTTTCCATGTTAAATCTAGCCTTAAGAAAGAGTTCTTGCGCATCTCTAATTATTTCTTCTGGGTTAACAATATTGTTTTGATTAAATAATATTTCATTCGGGGTGTACTGTGTGGATGAATGTACTGAGTTGTTGTATAGTGCTACCGATAGTTTTATAATTGATTTTGTGCCCATACCTCTAAATTTCTGTTTATTAGTATTAAATATTTCAATGATTGTGGAGTGTGCTCTTTCTATTTGCCCATTAGATTCTGATGAGGCGGCGTAACGGATTTGTGATCCTAATTGACTTAGGAAATTTCTTAGTTGTATTGATTGAAAGGTGGTTTCGTGGTCGGTTACAATTTCTCGAGGAACTCCGAAAGCACTGAAGTATTTTCCTAGCGCTTTCTGAACGTGGACCAGGTTTTTCGATTTTAGCTCTATCATTTGTAAATGTTTGGAAAATGATTCGATTAAGGATAAGAAACTGCATTTGTCTATAATGAATATGTCCATATGGACCCTGTCTAAAGGTTTTTCTGTAATAGGCCTGGGTGATATTTTTATGTTGAAGGGTTTTCTCTCATATTTATGGGTATTGCATGTTTCACATGAATTTACAAACTTTCTAACATTTGCGTATACATTTGGGAAAAAATATGATCTCCTGATTTTTGCTTCTACTTCTGTTATGCCGCGGTGTGCTCTGTTATGTTCGGTCGCAATTATTTGATTTTGTCGCTCTTCGCTCTGGACGTCTTCGACCATTAAATTGGTAAACACGAAATGACCTTTCTGATTAAAATTTTCTCTATAAGATTCTTGTATCATCTGAATGATGTTTTCTGGAGCCATAAGGGCTGTCTGTTTTCCGTTGTGGAAGGTTTTCAAAAGTTGTGTAACGTCTTCTTTAGTGAATCTGTTTTTAGACACTATTGTCCTATGATAATTTTGAAAAAAGGTTTCTCGGATTGTAGTATCTAGACGTGAGATTTTGAAGATGAGCTGATTTCGGTAGTAATTTATGGGGCGTTCAGAAAAATGAATGAAATAGTCAGCTGATTCGTCAGCGGAGTGAATGGTTTGGGAGTCAAAGGATTCGGGTGAGTTGTTGGCAGTGGATTCTGCGTCATCTATGTGATCTTCTTGACCTGAAAGATAGGGAATTATATCATTATTTATTTCATTTACATTTGCTTCGATCGGCATTCTGCTTAACGCGTCGGCCACTACATTTGATTTGCCTTCCCTGTATTTTACTTCATAGTCGTAATTTTCTAGATCTAAGCGCCAACGTAAAATTTTTTGATTCTTATCGGAAGTTTTAATGAAAGTAAGAGGTTTGTGATCGGTCACTAGTGTGAACTTTTGGCCATATAAATATGGTTTAAACTTGTTTACTGCCCATAGTATGGCTAGAGCCTCTTTTTCGTTGGTAGCATATCGCGATTCTGTATCTGACAGTGTTCGGGAAGCGAATGCAATTGGTCTTTCGATATTATCCTGTATTTGTGACAATACAGCACCTAGTGCGTAACCAGATGCGTCTGTTGTAAGAATAAAAGGTAGATCAAATTGTGGGTATGCCAGTATTTGGTCTGTGGATAGAATTTGTTTGAGTGCATTGAATGCATTTACGTATGAAGAGTCCTGCACATCTACTGTTGACTCTTTCTTTAGATATTTTGACATTGGTCGAGTGATCTTTGAAAAATCTTTAATAAATCTCCTGTAGTACCCGACTAATCCAAGGAACTGTTTTATTTCCTTTTGATTTTTTGGTATTGGCCACTGAATTATTTTTTCAATTTTTCCTGGGTTTGGTTTTACCCCTTCGGAACTTATAATGTGTCCCAGAAACTCTGTTTGCTTTCTCAAAAATTCACATTTATCTAACTGTATTTTTAAGTTGTAGTCAGATAAACGTTTTAGAATTAATTCTAAATTTTCTAAGTGATTATTCAAGTTATATCCGACAATGATTATGTCGTCTAGATATACGTAGCATTTTGTCCCTACGTAGTCTCCCAAAATATCATTCATTGCTCTCTGAAAGGTAGCAGGAGCGTTTTTGAGACCGAAAGGCATTCTAGTAAATTCAAAATGCCCTTTGTCCGTCGAAAAAGCTGTTTTTTCTACATGTTTCGGATCCATTGCGATCTGATGGAATCCGGATTTTAAATCTATAGTAGTAAAGTATTCGGACTTCCCTAAGGAGTCCAAGATTTCTTCGATTTGAGGCATGGGATACCTGTCGTCGATAGTTACGTCGTTGACTTTTCTATAGTCTATTACGACTCTCACCTTTCTCTTGCCTGAGGCGTCCATTTTTTTTGGTACGACCCATATTGGTGAAGAGTAGGGACTTTTGGAAGGTCTAATAATACCGTTGTCTAGCATTTCTTGTATTTGTTCTTGAATGTCACCCTTGAAGTGGTGTGGGTAACGGTAGTTTTTTGTAAAGATAGGAGAATCGTTGGTGGTTAGAATTTTGTGTTTGGTTGCCGATGTACATGTGAGTTTTTCCCCTTTTTTCTGGATTACAGATTGGTGTTTTTTCAGAACCCGAATTAGCTCGGTTAGTTCTAATTTTGAAAGGTGGTTTGTTCTGATGATGTTACTGATGTCACTTTCAGATATTGTTTTCGCATGTTTTATAGGAAAGGGGGAAAAGGTTTCAAAATTGTTAACTGCTAATTTCAATTTGGGTGTTTTTGTTTGGTTCCTAGATGAGGAGATTATATTTATCGTAGTTTTATTATTCTCGGCCCTGTAGAGTCCAGGTCGTATGAATGTATTTTTACAAAGCTTTTGGTATGATGGGACGAACCAGTCGCCGTTGTTTGTGGTTTGAATGAAAATGGTTTAAAAGCGTTATTAAAAAGGTCTAGTTTTCCTATTTTTGTGGCGTTATTTGTTCCGTATACATTTTTTATTTGTGTATCCTGTACTAATTTAGTGGATTCTAGGATGTCAGGCGAAATTAGATTTTTATTCGCTCCCGTGTCTATTAGAATTTTGAGTTGTTTCTTTGATATTGGGTGAATCGTCTTTAGATAGGGAAGATAATTTAAGTTATTTCTCGATTTGTGTTGACTACATGAAAATTTATATCTAGGTCGTCCTCGGATTCAGTGTCCGACTTAGCATCTCCTAAGATCTCGTCTTCGTGTTCGTTTTTCGTGATTTCATGATTATTTATTACTTTTTTGTTTAGTGTTAGCTTACTTCGTGTAGTCATTGCGTCCATTGGTTCTATTTCGTCTTGTTCTGGTTTGCGGGGTGTTGATTTGAATTGTTTGGGATGGTTTTGGTTGGATTTACCGGTAGACTGAATATCGAACCCTTTAAATTTTTGATTTTTCTTGTTAGAACTATCAGCAGCCATGTTGTGTGCTGCTATTTCCTTAGATCTGAATTTACAGAGAAACGCGTAGGCGTCTTCTACATCCTTAGGTCTGGCTGCTTGAGCGTAGCCGAAGTATGGTTCAGTTAGTCCGGAGATGAAGGCTGCCAATGCATCTTCATCAATGAAATCGTTTATCGGCTCCCAATTGTTTTTATATTTCTCCTTTTGTTTTGCTAGGGTTTTAATGTTCTGAATTATTTCTTTAGACTTGTGGTAGTATCTTGCGATACTCATGCCATCAGTCATTCTAAATTGCCATAATTGGCATTTATAAGTTGAAAGCTCTTGACGATCGCCAAGAGAATTTATTAAAATTTCTTTTATGCTTTCAAAACTGTCGGGGTTACCGGCAAGGCAAATTATGTCTTTGGCTTTGCCTTGAATTTTGTTGATGACTGCAGTGACATACATTTTGAATTGCAATGGTGTCACGTGTTCTTTAAATGCGTTTAGAGTTTCTTCCGCTGTTGTCAGCCAGGCATTTAACTGTTTAGAATTACCGTCGAATGCGGGTAGCATTTTTATTGGATCAGGTATTTTAAACAATTGTTCGACGTTTGTTGTGGGTTGTAAAATAGGCTCCGGTCTGGGTGCTGCCATATTGTTGAAATGTGTTTCAATTTGAGAAAACATGGTATCGTGATCGTTTTGCTTGTTTGCAAATTCATTCATCATCTGCATCATTTTTTGTAACTGGGCATTAATTTGCTCCATGTTATCGTCTTTGGTTAAAGACATGGTTTCTATTTCGGGTGTGTTTTCGATGGGGATATGAGCTAGGTCCCCTGATTCGGCTGAGGAAATACTTTCGTCAGAGTCTGAAGAATCGCAATTGCTGCGTTTGATACTTCTCAACAATGCGCGAGTTTTCTTCAAGGCGTTAGGTGCTTTTGGCATTAATGTAGCCTTTGCTTGGGTGTATTTAATTTAATTTTTTGTCAGCGCACACGTTCTCTTAGAACTCGTGTGGCCTCCGAAAATGTGCTTCGCTTAGAACTTCACAATTTCGTGTGGGGTAGAAGTTCTCTTGGAATGCTTCTTGCCCCAAATGGTTAGTGTTAAATTGAAAATGTGCTGCCCGAGCCTTTCTCTTAGAGCGGACTTCGGTGCACAGAAAAATTTTACACTACCCAAGGAGAGTCCAATTTCAATCTTAGTTATAACTATTAAGAAAGTAACAAACTCACCTTTTTGCAATCGTGTTCTGCGGGGTTCACTTGGGTGCTTGATTCTCCTAGTGGACGTCTGAAGCACGCGGCGGAGTCTCAACTCTGTGTCTCTTTTAGAGGGACGGCAGATGCTAGCACTTTTCACACTTTGTTGAAATGCTTCGCGGGCTCACTCTGGTTGGATTTATCAATCCTAACCTTTGCACTGTTTATCGTACTTAGTTTTTACTGTTTCACTAGAACCGCAGGCTGCGCCAATCTTGATCTGGGCCACCTGTTCGAAGTTTTAAAAAAGTTTGTTTTCACTTTATGCACTTTATTTCACTTGATTGACTTAAAACTCAGCGGCCCTGACCGTAGATACATTTATACTGAACAACCACGCTGGTCTAGCAGGTGGTATTTAAGGGAACATTATGCTGACAAGACTAATGTTCCCACACGAGGCGGTGAGTGGCTTCATGTGCTGACCTAGGCGTCTGCGTTGCTGGTCGGTGTCCAGGTCCCTACGTAATTATATATATATACCTCCTAAAGTTCAAATTGGACAACGTCAAATTTTTGAGGTAGTGGAATCCATGGTTGCTCCGCGTCTGATACTGGGAGACTTCAACTCGCACGGAGTATTGTGGGGTTCCCTCTACAATGATAATCGATCCTCTTTGATATACGTTTGTGACGAATTTAATATGACAGTTTTAAATACTGGCGAAACAACACGCATCCACAGACCTCCTGCACGTCCAAGTGCATTAGATCTATCTCTGTGCTCGACATCACTTCGGTTAGATTGCACGTGGAAGGTTGTACCTGATCCTCACGGTAGCGATCATTTGCCAATCGTTGTTTCAATTAACATTGAATTGGGCCTTACGAATTCAATCAAAGTTCCTTATGACTTAACACGAAATATTGATTGGAAAACATACGAAACATTAATTTCCACTTCTCTTGCTTCGACAGAAGAGCTACCCCCTACCGAAGAATATGAATTCTTAGCGGGTTTAATTACTGAAGCAGCAGAACAAGCCCAAACGAAATGCAGTCCTGGAATGACAATAAATAGACGACCCCCTAATCCTTGGTGGGACAAAGAGTGCTCTGATGCATATGAAGCTAAACAAGTTGCCTACAAAGAAATTATGAAACAGAAAGGGGGTATACGTGAGAACTTTGAAAATTATTTCATTTTGCAAAACAAATTTGACAGTATACGTCGTGCCAAAAAGTCTAGTTATTGGAGACACTTCGTTAATGGCTTGTCAAGAGAAACATCAATGAGTACTCTTTGGAACACAGCCAGAAGAATGAGGAATCGAAACGTGACTAATGAAAGCGAAGATTTTTCGAATCGTTGGATATTTAATTTTGCCAAGAAAATTTGTCCAGATTCTGCTCCTGCGCAGAAAATCATTCGTGATGCTCCCACAAGTAACGATTTCATAGATTCGCCTTTGACAATGATGGAATTTTCAATTGCACTCCTCTCATGCAACAATAATGCTCCGGGACTAGACAGAATTAAATTCAACTTGGTGAAGAATCTGCCTGACCTAGCAAAAAGACGCTTGTTGAATTTATTCAACAAGTTTCTTGAGCAGAATATTGTCCCGCGTGACTGGAGACAAGTGAGAGTTATCGCCATTCCAAAACCGGGAAAAACCAGCCTCCGATCATAACTCGTATCGACCGATTGCAATGCTATCCTGCATCAGGAAATTGTTGGAAAAAATTATCCTACGACGTCTCGACAATTGGGTTGAGGCGAACGGCTTGCTCTCAGATACCCAGTTTGGTTTTCGGAGAGGTAAGGGAACGAATGATTGCCTGGCGCTACTTTCGTCAGAAATCCAACTCGCTTACGCAAAAAAAGAACAAATGGTGTTGCAAGTTTTCGTAGTCCGTTTTTGCGTGACTCGAACTATAATGATTTTTATTAGGCCAAATTCATTTAAATCCATTAATTATTACTTACAATAAGTTTCCTTGCGAAATATTTCAACGGTAACAAATTGTTGCACCCTTTGGGGAGATTTTTTCCAAGTGGTCTAATTATAAGTAGGAATATGATTACATAATACATAATTGTTTCACAAATTCATCGGTCTTACTTTAACTCTATCGCTCTAGTTTCAGAGGGAAATGTATAGTTCCTATATGATTCTATATAGATGTGCCTGCCACGAAATAGTAAGGATTTGTTAGGTTAGGTCGCAACAAATTTCCTTCGCAGGACTCGGCGAGAGAAATTATTCGTTATATTATTAATATACCTGTTCAACGATATCAATAAAGCGATCACGAATAAAGCGATCACGAATAAAGCACATATGGCCTATTTTGTTCCAAACGACCTGCTCCTAGTTCGTCTAATCTAACGTGGTTTCGTTTTACTTCAGTTAGTCTACTGTCTCATTACCGGAGGATCGCACAGTGACGGCGCCGCGTCGAAGTAGCTTTACACACTCAACGCATCGCTTTTCAGAAAACGAGGGGCTCGATAAAGAGTGCCCTAACACCCCGACCTGTAATGCCTATAATTGATTGGCCTTACTATCTTCCAGCACGTCCAGTAGAGCCACCTTGATTGCCGGTCTCTGTAAAGTCCCAGTTGAGGTTTTTACGTCAACCTTGCGCACTTGGCCGTCCAATCCAGGATACGTTTTGGTCACACGACCACGTAGCCAACCATTCCGCACGCATTCATCGACCACGATTACTAGATCGCCAACCTGCAATGGTGTAATCCCTGAGAACCATTTAGTTCTTCTAGCTATTGTAGGAAGATACGCCTGGATCCAACGCTTCCAGAACTGGTTGAGTAAATGCTGCATCAATTTCCAGTTAGTCCTAAAAGACGTTAATTCGTGCACAGGGATTCTAGCTGGATGGTTGGCACCGCTCGAACTCATAAGTAGAAAACTGTTCGGTGTTAAAGCCTCCTGCTCGGATGTTTCCAACGGCACAAATGTCAATGGATGCGAGTTAACTATAATCTCTGCTTCTGCTAGAAGTGTAACGAATCCCTCATCATCTAGTTTATCCCGATGCGACAGCACTTTAAACGCCTCTAACTGAGCGCACTTTCCTCTCCCACACCCCGCCCATGTGGGGGGCGGACGGTGGGTTGAAATGCCACTCTGTTTCAATATTTGTGAACGTAGCAGCAACTTCACGATTGATGCTCTTGATCTCCTGCTCTATCTCTCTGGCAGCGCCATGAAAATTCGTTCCATTATCACTGAAAATTTGTTGGGGAACTCCTCTTCGTGCAATAAACCGACGTATGGCCATCTTGCAGGACTCAGCAGATAAGGAATGCACCACTTCTAGGTGAACAGCGCGCACACTAAGGCAGGTGAATAATGCCACCCACCGTTTGATATTGCTTCTACCCCTCTTCACCACCATCGGTCCAAAATAATCTAAGCCAGTAAAGGTAAATGGACGTACAAATGGTTGCACTCGCACTTGTGGGAGTGCTGCCATTCTTGGTTCGCTTGGCTTAGCTCGAAAAACGCGACACCACATACACTTCATGATTGCTCTGTTTACAACTGATCGGAGCTTAGGAATGTGGTATTTCTGATTCAGCTCATTCACCACAGTCTCTTTGTTGGCGTGGCCATATCGTTGATGAAACCGAAGAATCAGAAGTTCCGTCACATGGTTCTGTTTAGGTAAGATCACCGGATTTCGAAAATTGAAGCAATAGTAAGCAGCTTTTGGATCAATTCGGCTTTCCAAACGGATAACACCATCTGCATCTAGGAATGGCGACAGTCCTTTAAGAGAACTAGACTGCTCTAAACGTTTATGTTGCGGTAATGGTAAATCAGCATTTGCTCTAAGAATCGCAATTTCTTCTGGGTAAGTTTCTGCTTGGATCATCCGCCACAAACTTTTCTCCGCCGACAAATAATCTTGGTGAGTGAGCAAAACCGTTCGCGTCTTCGATTGTACTCTTTCGTTTGAACGGCAGTTGTTCAGGAAGTGTTGAAGATACGCAAGCTTCTTTAAAATATCTTCAAAACGAGAGAATTTTGAAAAATCAATGAAAGCACGATTCAAGTCTTTCCGATGTACGTGAACAGCCCGCAGCTCGTCCGTTGCTTCCTTTAATATTAGCTTACTAATTGGCCATTGTAATTCTGGTAAATACAGGAATTTAGGTCCGTAGTACCAGTCGCTTTCAGAATCAAAGCTTGGTCCACGACCCCACTTTGTTGCTTCGTCGGCAATGTTCATACGAGTCGGTACCCAGCGCCACTCGTCAATATCTGTTTCAGCAAGTATCTCTGCTACTCTAAAGGCGATGTATGGACGATACTTACATGGATCTGCTTTCAACCATGACAGAACAGTCGATGAATCAGTCCAGATGAAACGTTTTCGTATCGGTAAATTGTGGTTTTCTGCGATTGCCCTCATTAATCGTACTCCGAGCACGGCGGCGTTAAGCTCATTTCTCGGGATAGTTTGTGGTCGTAAAGGAGTAACTTTCGTTTTAGATGCTACCAACACGCATCTTGGTGATCCGCCGTCAATTATGCGGAAATATGCGACACTGCTATACGCCTTCTCACTCGCATCTACAAATACGTGTAGCTGTAACGATTCCAGACTGTCGTGTCTGTAATTAGGAAAGTAGCATCGGGGTATCCGCACGCGAGACAATTCTGGTGTCAATTTTATCCATCGCTGCCAACTTGCGAAATCTCCATCAGCAAGGGGATCATCCCAGCCAACTCCAGACCGCCACACGTCTTGGATGAGTATTTTCCCGTGAATCGTAAAGGTCGAAATAATGCCTAACGGGTCGAAAAGGCTCATAACAACCTGTAGCATTTGACGCTTGGTTGGAACGATATCTCCTGTCAACAAACGATGTAGATCTTCTCGAAATTGTGCAGTAAACATGAAGACGTCCTCATTTGGTATCCAAATCATTCCCAGGACGCGTTCAGCCACAGTCGTTTTCTCGATTGAAAATCTTTTAGCACCGTCAGATGTCTCTCCCCCGACCCGTTTGAGAATTAGTTCCGAGTTTGATTGCCAATTACGGATTTCAAACCCAGCCTCGCAATGTATGGTGCGAACATCGGCCGCAACATTAATTGCTTCCTCGATTGTGTCTCTACTGTCTAAGTAATCGTCGACGTATGTATTATCCATGATAGCCGACACTGCTTTCGGATATCGGTCAGCAAAGTCCAGTGCATTCGAATTCTTAACAAACTGCGCTGAGCACGGTGAGCACGTAGCTCCAAACGTTGCCACGTCCATGACGTAAATGTCGGGTTTGATGGAAGGGTCAGTGCGCCATAGGAACCTTTGTGATTGACGATCTTCATCTCGAATCAGTATTTGGTGGAACATTTGCCGAATGTCACCAGCTATGGCGAACTGCCTTTGACGAAACTTACAGAGAACTGATAGTAACGGTGTCATGAGATCTGGACCTTTCAGTAGCATTGAATTCAGCGAAATTCCCCCGACAGTTGCAGCGGCGTCCCATACGACCCGAACCTTGTTTGGTTTGCGAGGATTTTGAACAATTCCTAATGGTAAGTACCATACCTTTCGAGGATCTGTATCTCGTAGCTCTTGGGTGGTGATCTTATGCGCGTATCCTCGCTTTTGGTATTCAATAATTTGATCTGCAACTGTTTTTTGCAACTCTATATCTTTTCTCAACCGGCGCTCCAAACATTTCAGCCGTCGTTCAGCCATCGGATAACTGTTTGGGAATTCGATCACATCTTTTCTCCAAAGCAATCCTGTCTCAAATCTGCCCGACTCCGTTCGCTTTGTCGTCCTGTCTAGGATTTCTCGGGGGCGTTGATCTTCAGCCGACTCCAGTTTTGTGAACCCTGTGACTCCCGCATCTTCTAGGGCAAAATAATTTTTCACTAAGTCATGCAGTTCACGGTTCGCAATACAGTTACATATATGGACCATGATTCTGTCAGACCCGTTGAGCTCGCGACGACCACCGAACACAGTCCACCCCAAACGAGTCTTTATGGCTACTGGCTCTGTATCTCGCCTGTCCCGCTTGTTTAGTGGCAGTTTTAGCCGAGCATTATCTACCCCATTCAAAATTCCCGGTACTGCCTCAATGTAGCTCTGCACAGGAAGACCTCGCAAAAATGAGAATTGTTGCGAAAGTTCAGTGTAATTCAAGCTTTGTTTGGGAAGGCCTAGATTGTCTACTGTTCTAACGTCATGCAGGGAATATTTCGGTTGATTCCCTGAAGTTCCCGAGATCATCACCTGAACTCGCTTCGAGGAGATTTCATTTCTAGTCACGTTGCTGGTCCATTGGAGACACAGTGGGCTTTCCACTCCGTCTAGTCCAAGTTCGTTCGCTAAACTATTCTCCAACAGCGTTAAATCAGACCCGTCATCAAAAAATGCGAAAGTCGAAACCGTTTTTCCATTGTTACTCAGGGTTACTGGAATAATTTTAAAGAGAGACGATGTCCGGTTATGACAATGAGTAGAGATTAGTGCTGCAGGAGGATGCATAGGAGGGGTTCCTTCCGTCGTTTCAAGTTTCACAACATGCAGTAATTTATGATGAAGCTCCTTGCAATCATTTGTACCACATGGCTGCTTAGTTCTACACGGCCACTTGCCGTGCCCAGTAAGACAGCGCTTGCATAATCTGTTTCGATTTACAAATTGAAGTCGTTCGAAGGGACTGAGCTTCAGAAACGTTTCACAGTTACGAATCCTGTGATCAGTTCGTTGACACGCGTGACACGGTTTTAGATCTTTATTGCCATTCAACACTATATCATTAAAGGTTTTCTCCGGTTCTAATCTATGTTCATCTTCCGTAGAATGCGCGTTTATAAATCCATCTTTCTCCTTTTTTGAACCTCGCCGGAAATCTGTTTGACTAGAGTCTGTTGGTAAGCTTACGTGACAAGCGGCCGTTTTGATGGACGTTGCATAGTCGCTGAACGCTTTTAATGTTACTTCCGGTATGCGCTGACTATGTAGCCCCCAGTCCAATCGTAAATCGGGTGGCAGCTTTCCTACCAGCTCCATTAGCAACATTGGGTTTGACAGATGGGCGTGCAAATTGGCAGCTTCAATGTAGGTTATAAGATTTCTCACCTCCCTGCCGAAAGTGACAAGTGTTTCAAGCTTGTTGACGTTCGGTGCAGGAGCACAGCGTATTTTCGAAAGCAAACAATGAACAAGTTGTTCTGGTCGGCCGCACTCATCTCGGAGTATATTAATAATTTCCGGAATCGCTGAAGGCAAAGTGAGAATACTTAGAACTTTCTCACGAGCACTTCCGACCAAACTTTTCTGCAGCCGTGCCAGATTTTCATCAGGTTGTATTCCGCATATAGCCGTGGTTGACTCAAAGGAGCTCAAAAACATTGGCCACTCTAGAGGATCTCCGGAAAATTTAGGCAGCTCTTTGCTTACAACTTGCCGGGCAGCAAGCTGTTGTGGGTTGATCACCCCAGCTATAGACCACGTTGGATGAGGCGTGGGAAGAAATGCTGTCGTCGATTGTTGGGGTACCGGACCGTACGTTGCCGCATTTAGCGGTACTGACTGTTGCACTGTAGGGTCCACACCATCCGAAGGGCCCGTTTGCAAATGATTCCCGACAAGCTGGCGTTGAAAGTTAATTGGCCCACGGATTTCCCAGGGACGCTTATATATATTTCCTTCGGTAGCCCCTATCACGAGAGGTTTCGAGTGTTGTTGTCCTGGGTTATGTGAATGTATAGGAAATGATGTGCCTGTTGTATCTCGTTGTACCGTTGGTGGGTACATATTGACTCCATACGAAGGCCATACTGTCTTTGTTGATGGTTGCGTTACTAAATAGTGCGTCGACGGATGAGTTGTTGCTTGCATCCCAAACGAAGGGTCTGGTAATAGATGAGTGTAAATATCAGCCAATGATGATGCAGGATACTGCTCTGTCGCAGTCGATTGCAGATTTACATGAAATGATGTCCCTATTCCACCCGATGGTCTCGTTGGGGGAAGCATGGGATTCGATGATCCACAAGGAATATTTGGCGGATACGACTGCTGATACTGACCCTGGACCGGAATATGCCGATGTAGGACCGAATTAAACGGGACAGGTGGAGCCATTGATTGCTGCTGCATGATCGGACCTGCTGTTTGTTGTTGAACTGGAGCGAATGTATACACAGGCAATGGCGCGGGAGCTAGAGGTGCTTTACTTGCCAGGTTATGTTGGTTTTGAAAGATATCTCTAGGACGTGCGTTTGTGGCTGCTGACGAGGTAATTGGTGTGGACGTATTGTTGGTCGGTTGGATAACCTTCTCAAGGTTATGCTCCTGTATCCAGTTTCTGACGTCCTGCTGACTACATCGGCTATTAAAGCTTTTTTGACTGCCTCCGTCCTTTTCTGCCTCTACCTCCACTTCCAACTGATGCTTTTGTAGTAGGAACTCACGGTCCCTCTGGGCCTGCTGATCCTCGAAGGCCTTTTTTTCCTCTAGCTGTTTTAATCGAAGTTGAGCGCTTACGGTTGATCTCACTGATACAATGGAGCCGCAGAACGTTGAACAGTGATTACATCGCCAAGATCTATCGGCAACGGATCCCGTTACACCTGCGCAACTGTAGTGCCACCAAGTATTGCACTTGTCGCAGGCCACCATGTTGTCGACATGATCCGGACGGTCACAACCTTTGCAGCTGCTTGGAACTTGCTGCATCCTACCGTCGGTGGAATGCACAGTGGTATTGTCAGCTCCCGGGGCGCTCATAACTCGTTATTTTCGAGATTGTTGCAAGTTTTCGTAGTCCGTTTTTGCGTGACTCGAACTATAATGATTTTTATTAGGCCAAATTCATTTAAATCCATTAATTATTACTTACAATAAGTTTCCTTGCGAAATATTTCAACGGTAACAAATTGTTGCACCCTTTGGGGAGATTTTTTCCAAGTAGTCTAATTATAAGTAGGAATATGATTACATAATACATAATTGTTTCACAAATTCATCGGTCTTACTTTAACTCTATCGCTCTAGTTTCAGAGGGAAATGTATAGTTCCTATATGATTCTATATAAATGTGCCTGCCACGAAATAGTAAGGATTTGTTAGGTTAGGTCGCAACAAATTTCCTTCGCAGGACTCGGCGAGAGAAATTATTCGTTATATTATTAATATACCTGTTCAACGATATCAATAAAGCGATCACGAATAAAGCGATCACGAATAAAGCGATCACGAATAAAGCGATCACGAATAAAGCGATCACGAATAAAGCACATATGGCCTATTTTGTTCCAAACGACCTGCTCCTAGTTCGTCTAATCTAACGTGGTTTCGATTTACTTCAGTTAGTCTACTGTCTCATTACCGGAGGATCGCACAGTGACGGCGCCGCGTCGAAGTAGCTTTACACACTCAACGCATCGCTTTTCAGAAAACGAGGGGCTCGATAAAGAGTGCCCTAACAAATGGCGTCTGTGTTCTTAGACTATCAGCACCGGGCGTGGGTATAAGCAATTTACTAACCGTCATCATAACACGACACCGCACCGGCGGTTGGTAAACAGGTTGGGAAATGGAAACTTATCGTTTCGGTTTACAGCGAGTGTCTATATTTGGTAACTTCTTCCAACCGACGCCAACGTTGCTATTCGCAGCAAGGAGGCAAAACAAAGGAAAATGTAAAAAATAGGATCTGGCGATAAATGTTATGCAGAAGTGTTCTGCGTGAATTTTGATTCGACTCGTGAAAGATTTTTATTTTAAATAAAATTATGGATTGAGCTCAATAAATAAAACTATCGGTTGTGAGACAATAAATTATTTGATTGAATTCAATAACATTTTTTTAAAGTTTACAGAAATTAAAACAATTATTGAAATTAAAAGTTTATTGTAACTTTAATGAAAATATACTTTCAAACTTCGATTCACACCAATTATTTTGTCGTTTGATACAATGAACAGTATTTGTTTGTATTCAATTACCCACAGTTTTTATTATGCTGTATGTTTTCTGCGTGGAAGTAAAAATTAGTGCATCTAAGCAGCTTGGATTGAACTGGAAGATGTAGCATTATGTCAAGCTGGGCATGATGTGTCCCAGGATCCGATTGATGGGATGCTAGCAAGAAGCGGAATTTCATTGGCTTTGAAGCTTGTAAAAGCCCGAAAATTTTTATATATGGAGGCCAATACGAAAGCTAATGATAGTGTCCAACGAAAATCGCTGCGAACAAATGGTGATGATTGTGGGGACTCTGGAAACTAAGATTCGAGAAGAAAGAAAATGCGTGTATTTTTCTCGCGCAAAGTTTTTGATTCAGGACCAGTAGTAAAAAGAAGATCACAACGATAACGGTTTATGACACACTCTGCAGCGCTTAGTTTAAAAACGCTGGATTTAATTGCTAATAGGTACGCATGGCAGGACACAGATCACACCTGTTACATTATCACCATCTTATTTCATCCGGTGGTTCATCATATTTTCGAGGGATAATATTGTGTTGTGGTGTACAGTCGTGATTCGCTGGTTGGACATTTTTTAACTGGACCGCTTTTTAGTTGGACCTCCGCTAGTTGGACCATTGTCCAACTAAAAAGCATCTGAACGTCAAAATCTCGTGCCAAATTTACTTTGACAATCAATCTGACAATATTTAGAGATAAGAACAGATGCATTTAAACTGCCACCATCTCCTTTGGAGAGTTTTTGACATTTGTCAGTCGGTCCAACTAGCGAATCAAATTCGTTAGTTGGACAAGGCTGTGGCCCAACCAGCGAATCACGACCGAATACTACCCAAGATCGCTTATTTGCCCCGTTTTCTATGGGATTTCCTATCTTGATGGGACTGACTTGCGATCATAGGCAGTATAGTGAAATTTCATGAACGTGAATGCACTTGGAATTCAATTCACTTAGTCTGTAAATAAGGGGAGGGCGGAAGTAGACGGGGTTGGGTGGTTCCCAAGTAACCATAAGCATTAAGCCATTGCACTATATTGGCTATACATTTGCACTAATGTTGCATTGAAACTCCATTACAGCATTATCAACGCAATAAAGCTCTTTATTAGCATCAATAATGCATAACTGCACTGCCGACATATAGCATTATAGCTTGCTCTATATGCGTATATAAAGCTGATATAACGCGTACATGCTTCAAGGATCTTTAAAGCATGTAAGCTTTACAAGTGCATTTAATGCCATTATAGAGCATATAAAAAGCTGATATAATGCTATTGTAATGCTGTGGGTTTATTTGTTATGCAACTCTTCTTGAAGATTATATTCGGCCAAAGAGAATAGGGAAAGAGACGAATAGTGTGAAGCCAAAAATACCTTATTGAGCAGACCAATCGTGCAATGTAAATAAACATTACTCATGCCTGAGTTGGAGGAGATAAGTATTGTAAATCTATCAAAAAAGAAATTTGAATTTTCGTCAGAATTTAGTGCAATCGTGATTGTAAGGTGCATTCTAGAGTCTATGTATGAGTAAAAACAAGCTTTAGAATTATTTCATTTCTTTGTTTCAAAATGCACATCGTTTGATAAACAAATCCAACGATCGACAAAAGGTTTGTTTTCAAAATATAATAGGAGTCATTTAAAGTGCTGCCTTTGAAAACGGTTGCCAAATTCTAGTGTTGAAATCATCGTAAAGGGAGTGTTGCCGTTTTGACTGATTTTCACTCTGCGTCTCTTTCACTATTCTCTTTGATATTCGGCATATTTCATTTCAATCGAACATATGCAATATAGTCCAGGAAGCAAACGCAGCGCACTTACCGTGAAGGACGAGGCAAGGTACCTCAGTTCGAGACTTACTAAAGGTAATTTTCGTAAACATTCATATCATGTAAGAACGAAAACCCATTAAGGATATTCATTACAATCCATCAGAACAGAGTCAATTACGGTTTTAAACAGAATATTTTATTTTAAAATTTTTCCTTTTTGCTCATCATACCGAAAGGAAACATAAGAAATGGTTTTAAAACCATGGCGGACAATGACAACCAACTGAAGCTTTTTAATAGCATTAGTAGTGCCAATATAAGGCTTTTAAATTTGACATTTGTACGCTTTTGCTATATAATAGCATTAGTACTGCAGAAACGAGCTGTCAATCTCCGCACAGTAATAGCACTATATTTCGCCTTTTCTGGCATAATATCAGCATTAAATAAGTATCTAGGGCTTCACGGCTTTTTAGGACAGCTTTATATGTGGATCTAAAGCAGATATTAGGCTACGTTATAATGCTTATTGGTTACTTGGGTTGTACTTAACTTATAAAAATGATATTTTTAATACATTTTAACATTTCTAATATTGATCTTAGAAACAGTAACACGAAATGTTAATTAACTTTATAATTTATTGTTGGACAATGAAATTGCTTGTTTCAAGACGTTTATTATAAATTTACCAGAAGTATTCCGCGTCGAACAATGTGGAAATGTCTTATAATTCTAGGATAGCCACTATTGTTAATTCGTTGCAATAGTTTTTGACTTACTCCGACAATTTTATGCAAACTGTGGATACATGGATGTGGATTTGATGACCAATTTGGTAAGTAGCGAACGTCACGTTCAAAAAATTTCGAACGTTCCACTGTTTAACCTACCTATGATAAAGACCCGTGTCAGGCCATGGCAAACACCTGATGATGCTTTGGCTCGTTCTAAGCACAGACAAACAAATATAACAATTCGAAGACTGATTTGGGAAATACATCGATGATATTCAAAAGGGCACATCTGAACATTACATTACATTATTGTCGCTTCAGCTCATCGCATCGATGCTAATACATTTGACAGGCGAAGATCTAATAGAATTTCAAATTGTTTGAGTTAAAAGTTGGAGACAGTACGCTACTTCGAATTATGAAAAAATTCTTATCGCTGACGCTAGGAATTTGGCACTACCCCGCAGGACCGTTGTTTGAAAGCAAGATTCCGTGTTATGTCATTTGCCATACTGATAAATTGGAATCAAATTTATAATTTTTGAGCAAAAACTCATTATTTAATTCCATCTTTGGAATTACCGTATCGACGACAAAATGTTGAATTCAGTTAATATATATCTGTATTAACTTACCACAAATTCGTGTGGACCAATTTGCTCCAGGGTACGCACTTAATGTTTATTTCTTGAAGTAGATGTAGTTGTAGTTAGTATTTCAGCTCCAGCGATACAACCGATTGTAATTAGAATTAGTTGTGCTATTGGCGCCGGAATACTACACAGTTAAGCTTTTTCGGGAAATCGAATTACGAATTACGAATACGAATTAGAACCAACCAGAATTTCCGATTGAATTTTACTTTACCCATAGGTGCACGCAAAGTTCATGTATCGATTACTGGAAGCCTATTGGCCGATAGTAGCGCCGGCTAGCGGCTACTTGTTGCCAAAGGCCTTGTTTATGTTATAAAGGCTCGCACAGAGTGAACCCAAATCTACCAATCGAACAGTCAGATGGCT
The DNA here is from genome assembly GCF_030247195.1 of Topomyia yanbarensis. Lineage (NCBI taxonomy): Eukaryota > Metazoa > Arthropoda > Insecta > Diptera > Culicidae > Topomyia > Topomyia yanbarensis. The sequence goes on along the minus strand of NC_080671.1, from coordinate 206,060,064 downwards.
ACCTATCGTGCAAAGTAAACAAATATTCTTCTTTCGGAGAACATGCAAGTAATGTATTAGTTAGTTAATATCATGGCGAAATATTTCAATCGTCGAAACAAGACACTGTATTCAGTTTATTATGCTTTTTTGTAACAATGTAAAATAAATTACATGGAATAGTATCAAGAATAAAGCCACGAAACAGTGGGTTTTCAATTCACTCCATATTAATTTATTGTGTAACTCGGTTGAAGTCACTCAAAGTTACAGCAAAAATTATGGGTGCCAGAAACAAAGAAGATGGCATCATTTTAGGCAGCGTTGCGCATTCCTCTGTACGGGACTCTATAATACCACAGACACTAATTGTTGTTTGCTTAAAAATTATAGTTATATGTTTTACACATACAATCTGAATTGGATGTCATTTATTAATAGCAAAAGTAAAATTACTTTTGGTATGGGTCAAAATCCACATTGATGGGAAATTCCGGAGAAACTATTGTTGGTTCAGCGCAATTCACAGCAGTCACGAAAGAGTTGACGATACTCCTTTTGTTCACGAGCACTAGATGTGTTTGGTGAATATTGGTTTGGAACTTCCTCTCAATGTGAATTTTGATAATTGTCTTTTAAGCGCAAATCTCCGATCAACATGGGGAACGTGCTATTTGAACCAGTCGCTACTGATTCCTGATTCTAGTTCTAGGTTAGTTAGATGAGATATGATTACTATAACAACGTGCTCCGTGTATCAACCTAGGAAAACAACGCATTTTACGCAAGTTAATATTATTATTGAAGCCACGCATAAAATACTATCACTTAATTATTTTTGTTTTACTGTATACTGTTCTGCCCAAGTTGTACAGTAATGTTTTCATTTCGAATGGTTACAGTCCAGCGTACCAAGTATTCATGAATAAGCCCACTATTCTGCGATTCAAAATTGCCTTTGAATATACTTAAAACCCAGATATGTTTACCCGGCTATGCTGTCTACAATATGACCACAGCTGATGGACATTTGGGCTACAAAATTTATGTAAACATCAGTGTAAACGTCTATTACCTGGGGTATGGCAGTATTCTCACATACATTAACGTGCAATTTTTCTCCCATCCGAATATATTTGACTGCAGCGTCTGAAGGACGTACGTCAGATGGCTTCCGTATAATTTGGTAAAACCCAACTTTCTCTGGTTTTTCAATATAGTATTAGCTCCTCTTCAAAGGCTTCGAAATACATAAAAACGAAAGCGTATTCGAAACTGATCGTTCGTATAAACTGTTTCCGCAAAACAATCGTTGAATGGTCGTAAAGGTTCCTTCTCCGCAAGTTTGTTTGTAATATCTAGCATGAGATCCTTTTCATTACACTCCTTATTCAGAGCGGCCGTAGTATGTGCTTCAGACAATAACTTCTGGGTAAACATTAGTTATTAGAATTCGTTGTCCGTTCCGAACCCATAACATTTCTTAGAATTTTTATCACATAGAGAATTTTAGCATATTGGAACAAAAAAATGCCTTATTCAATTCAATAATACAATGTTTATTGCTTCAAACAGAAAAAATTAATGGTATGAGCATTTTTTTCATTGAAACAATAATTAACTTTTAATCTCAATAAACATTTCCAGTTTGAATAATTTTACAATCATTGCAATAAAATATTTTTAGAAAAGAAAACGATGTTTGTTACTGAAATGGTTTTATTAAATTCAATAAATAAATGTATTTTCTTTCTAGCAATATTTTTTTCACTGAATAAAGTCCATATCATTAAAAAAACGATTATTTTATTGCATGATTGCAAAAAAATGTAACGTAACTATAATAACAACTACCGGTGTAAAAACAGATTATTATTTTGGCAACCTATTTACCAACGACCGGTGCGAAAACGGGTGTCTAAATAAAATATTATCGTTTAGCGTAATCAAAATACACACGCATTTGCTTACGCACCGGTGCTGATAGTCTTAGACATAAAAGGTGCATTCGACTCAGTCTCCATTGATGTTCTCTCGGAGAAGCTACATCAACGTGGTCTTTCACCGATATTAATTAATTATTTATACAATTTATTGTCAGAAAAGCACATGCATTTTTCATATGGCGATTTGGCGACACTCAGAATAAGTTACATGGGCCTCCCACAAGGCTCTTGTCTAAGCCCCCTTCTCTATAATTTTTACGTGAATGACATTGATAATTGTATTGTCAGCCCATGCACTCTAAGACAACTTGCAGATGATGGGGTGGTTTCTGCCACAGGACCAAAAGCTATAAATTTACAACAACCATTGCAAGATAGCTTGGATAATTTATCAATTTGGGCTTTAAAGCTGGGCATCAATTTCTCTACCGAGAAAACAGAGTTGGTCGTTTTCTCAAGGAAGCGTGATCCAGCTCAGCTTCAGCTTTAGTTGGTTGGTAGAACGATAGCCCAAGTCCTGACTTTTAAATACCTTGGAATTTGGTTCGATTCTAAAGGCACATGGGGAGCCCACATTAGGTATCTAATAACGAAATGCCAACAAAGGATAAATTTTCTGCGAACAATAACTGGATCATGGTTGGGTTCTCATCCAAGTGACATGATAAGATTGTATCAAACAACAATACTTTCAGTAATGGAATATGGGTGTATCTGTTTCCGTTCAGCTGCGAACACTCACATTATTAAACTGGAACGGATACAGTATCGTTGTTTACGAATCGCCTTAGGTTGCATGCAGTCGACCCATACGATGAGTCTTGAAGTACTAGCGGGAGTTCTTCCTTTAAAAGACCGATTCTGGGATCTCTCCTCTCGTTTACTTATTCGATGTGAGGTTATGAACCCACTGGTAAGTGAAAATTTTGAAACACTTGTCGAGCTTCAACCCCAAACCAAATTCATGACAGTGTATTTCAATCACATGTCACAAGAAATAACGCCTGCTAGGTATGTTCCCACATACGTCAATATACTAGATACTCCTGAATCCACTTTATTCTTCGACACGTCCATGCAAGCAGAGATTCGTGGAATTCCGGATCATCTACGCTCGCGGGAGATCCCTAAAATATTCACAAGTAAATATCAACACATAGACTGCCTTAAAATCTTTTACACTGATGGGTCACGAATCAGTGAGGCCACTGGTTTCGGTATTTTCAACAATAATTTTTCAATTTCTCTCAAACTTGCAGAACCCGCCTCTGTTTATATAGCGGAACTAGCAGCAGTTCACTATAGTTTGCAAATAATTAATACTTTACCCCCGAACCATTACTCATTATTATCCTCACTGATAGTCTCAGCACAATTGCAGCTCTACGCTCAAAGAGGATTGATAATCACGATCCATTCTTTTTGGGGAAGATACGAGAATCTCTGAGTAACCTAACAAGAAAATGTTATAAATTTACCCTAGTGTGGCTCCCCGCCCATTGCTCTATTGCGGGCAATGAGAAAGCTGATAATTTAGCCAAGATTGGTGCACTAGATGGTGAAATATATGAAAGATCCATCGCTTACAATGAATTTTATAGCGCTTCTCGACAGAGGACACTTGCTAGTTGGCAAACATCTTGAGACAATGGAGATATGGGACGATGGCTACACTCAATTATCCCTAAAGTCTCAACGAAGGCATGGTTCAAAGGATTGGATGTAAGTCGGGACTTCATCCGTGTGATGTCTAGGCTCATGTCCAATCATTATACTGATGCGCATCTCCGTCGTATTGGGCTCGCTGAGGGTAATCATTGTGCTTGTGGAGAAGGTTACCATGACATTGAGCATGTTGTTTGGTCCTGCACTGAATATCGTGAAGCCAGATCACAATTAGTAGATTCCTTACAAGTCCGAGGAAGACCAATCCATGTTCCTGTTAGAGACATCCTGGCGTATCGCGATCCTCTATACATTGAACTTATCTATCATTTTCTAAAAACCGCGTCTGTCAAAATTTAATTAAATTCATCTCCTCATACTCTCATCCAAGGCTAATCATTCACCAATTAAAGTGTCCTAGAATATTCAGTTTTTAAATTTAGACAATAACAGAAAAAAAGTAAATAAATAAATACACACGAAAATACTAGATCATTACGAAATACAACAATGTAAGGAAAAAGCAAAGTTAAAATTAGTTAAAATTAGTCTTAAGGATTGTGTAACGTGCTATGTAAAAAAAAGAAACTGGCGTAAACAGCTTTTGCAAATGCCGTGTCAAATAAACGTATGGGGAAAAAAACTAACCAATGTGGTAAATCTAAAATAAAAAATGTTATTTTGGAATTCTATATGAAATTCCATTGGTACACCCGCAGTGTTGGCAATAAAAATTATTTTTGGCATTTAATTCGATGTATTGAACTTTGAACAGCTATAACTCGGCTTAGAGACATTCTAACACCATACATCCTGCGGAAAAGTTGTTCAGCAGATCCTGGACTACACCTCTATCTATTTGTTGGCATACTACAGGAAGAATTGTAGTCTGTAGAATTAAAAATGCAAAAATGTAGGTTTTCCCATACTAATCTCCATACAAATTTCAAACGCAATGCGCTACGCCGGGCCAACACCAATCGACCCCAAATTTTGCACAGTTGTTTGGGACCCCAAAACGAACCAAAAAAGTGCTGTGCTGATAAAACGATCATTTTGCCCCACCCTAATACATAGTGGTTTAGCACTGATAAATGTCTTTGCAGCTGAATGATAACGAAAAATCCCAAAGTGTTGTTCAAAGCACAACAGTGCGAGTGTTCGAGGGTTAATTAATTGCCACGTGTAGCACCTGGTGGTGCATTGAAATAAATTATAAAAATATGGTACAATGTCATCTTTAACCTGCACAGTAATTGATGTGAGACGACATATCTCTCGTCAGAGCAAACGACTTTTCTCTGAAGAGTTACTTCGGGTTACATACGATTATTTAGTTGCAATAGGACATCTCACCTCACCCAAGTTGACTCTCAGAATTGAATGAAGAAAGTCACGTAGTGTGAAGTGAGATTTGTCGTTTCACACGCCGCGCAAGAGGGAGGTGTCTGTCTCACAGATGTGCATGAATAAAAAATTCTTTTAAGCATGCCAGGCCTACAATTGCTGAAATGAGGCTCAAAATGGGTAACCCCTGTTCATGGTAGGGGAGTCCTCATTGAACCGGATAGACACTACTTGCACAGAATATGAGAGTGGCGCTATGGGCGAAGCTAGTGTGATGCGGTTTGTCCAGTCCAAGGTCCAAAGCGGCGCAAAACCACTGTAGTTCCGTTGCACCAAGTAGCTGCAATTTCACCGTCGGAAGCGCAAGCATATCCGTGATCGACTTATTTGCTCGATATACTCAAATATAGGGGTTAGGTTTAGATAGCACACAAAAAGCACTTTCTGGGGCATAATACAGTATTAGTTAGGTGGAACATCTTTTTTTCTTAGTTCCCCTTGGTGTGGAGCTTCCCCTTGTTTGTCGTCTTTGGTGTTTCCTAAAATAAGTAATTTAAAACAATTAAAAACTACCGTTTTTGAAAATGCTGCGATTTGGAACAATTACCAATATTACAGTTTCCAAAATGCCATGTATTTTACCGGTTCACAAAGAAATCCAGATTGAAAATTAGTGATGTCAAAATCTTTATTTGTAAACCAGCCAGGTTAAAGGTTTGGTAGAAATGGACACTTCCTGTCCTTGCTGGGTAGTCTATTATGTATTATACATGATTAATTTCGTCCAAGCATCGTGCCTTGACTACATGGCGGGATTCCGTTCAAGCTTAAGAAATTAAGTTTAATTTTTAAATTCACCGCACAAATGGTCGGTGTTAAGCCAAACCGGACAAAGTTGCAAAACATCAAAAAATGAGTTAATGATAGCGCTGGATAAAGAATTTTTTCATCTACATTCCACTTTTACCAGATTTGAAATATGAAACAATAAACAAGAATTATGGTAAAAATTATTTTCCAATTATAATGTAAAGGATGCTGCGATTCAAACTTTAAACGCGTTTTTCTCGAAATCAATGCACTGTCACTTAGTCCGGTCTGACCCACGTATATGGCACCCCTATCCCGTTTGTATTGAACTGACATAAGTCAACATCTCAGCGGGCACACAAATTATGGGCCCCACTGACAGTTCAAATTGTTCGACTTATTTTGCTCGAAGCTCGATTTTCACTAAACAGATACCGTACGGCATGACTCAATTTTTAGACATTTGTTAAACAGCGAAAATATTGGATAGTTAACTGAAGAAATGTGTTGTTTTGGGCATGTCGGTGAATAACAAAAACTTTACACCATGGTGCACCAACAAATTAAACGAACTCGACTATAACAAAATTGTGTCGAATGAAATTGATTCTGTTTATTGTGGATCGACCCTAACGCGACGTTTTAGATGTTGGCATAGAAATCATGGCGGCGTAGCAGATACCTGGTCTGACCTAACACCGACCAAATCATGAAAAATACATTTTTTTCTGCAAAATGCTAATGTTACGTCAAAAATAAAAATGAAAACAAACAGCAGAGATGCCAGGTACTTTTTTCAAATGTCTGCAATAATAATTTTAAAAGTCTGGGAAGAACAAAAAATGTCAGGAAAGCTAGTGTAACCAAAAGCTTTATACTCAAAAATCTGCAAATATCTGCAACCAAACTAAAAAATCTGCAAATATCTGCAACCAAACTAAAAAATCTGCAAATATCTGCGTCATCGAAAAAATCTGCAGTTTAAATGAAAAGTCCGCGAATTTGCAGACTTGTCTGCAAATCTGGCATCTCTGACAAACAGTTTGCTTGGATTAGATATCGTTGCCAGTTTTAATTATTTTTAACAATTGTGAACTGTCAAGAGGAAACGGATGCATTGGGTAGTAAAATTCAATAGTAATTCTTCAAAAGGGCTAATGAGACTTTTGTAAACAAACTTATTTCGCTCATTATTCCGCTACCGAGTTGAATTTCATGAAAAATACACATGAATCAACATCTTTATCCTTGGTAGAATCAATTTCAAATGTTTTCTGTGTTGAAATGATAACGAATTAGGAGAAATCAGCAAAACAAAAGTTTGTTTACAAATCTTATTAGCCCTATTCAAATGTTGATATGGAATTAGCCTGCTTGGTGAGCCAAAAACTGAAGATGCATTTGTATGGCAATGTGTTATATATAGGTGTGGCAGAACACACGGTTTGCCAATGTTGGCCACCAAAAATATGTAAACAATCCAGAAGCAAAACGGGTCGACGTCATAGCGTTCACACGATTCAATGGGAGCCGAACGACCGGTATGACGAAAGCAAGTCGATTTATTCTGATATCACTCACACCACTCATGTAAGATTCATCTTACGAATACCAAAGTGCCGTCTTAGCCCTACCTGTATATATGACATTGTTTGTATGGGACCTTGGCGTATTTAATTTGTATTTGCTAATACACTCAAAAGTGTCAAATGTTCCCACCTTTCTCTCCATCTTGAGCTCATATAGAATCCCAGTCAAAAAGGGCAAGTTGCTGGCTTACGGGGGGCTATTTGCCAACTTGGATGCGCTAATTGCCCTTCAATTTGCCAGCAAATTGCTGGGTGGCTTAGGGGGCTATTTCAAATGCAACATTTGGGCGATTTGCCGCCGTCATATTTTGCCCTTAAATCGCCCCCAAATCGCCCACGGAACGCGCCATTTAATCGCCCTTAATTGCCTAATATGAAAATTAAAAATAATGCTTATTTCGGATTCATTATCTACTCACTCGGTATACTTACCAGTATACTAGGTAATCACCACCAAATTATAGGAAGAATCAATGGTGAAATTTGTATTGCACTTCAAAACTTATCTGACGTTCATTTAGATTTTAGGTCAGAGATCTTGTTCTACTATACATACACACGATTCCACAATTTCCCACATTCGTTGGCTAAATGAAGTGCACTAGACAAACAAAGTACAAGTGAAAAGTGAAAACATACCAATTGTTAAAAAAAATTTAAGCTTAAACCAAACATGAACCGCCATGTTTGAAAAACGCGAAAAATAACCAAGTCCATTGCAGCCGCCAGAAAATTTGTCTAAGTATTGAAATTGTCTTTAAATCGCATTCGCAAATTGCATTTGTTCCTAGGGGCAATTAGCACAGGCGAGTTGAGTCAAACGTCAAACTTTTTAAATCGCCTGACCATTTTCGTCCGCTTTTTTTTGACAGGGATACATCAGCGTGGTGAGCAGCCTTAACTAGTTCCGAATTCGGACAACTTTTTGTTGAACGTGTAACGTGATGGTCTTTAAAAGGCCTTTTAATGACATTTGACCGCCATATTTGTTTTGATGCGTATACGCGTATGTATTGTGACTGGGTGTGAGTTCTTCGGATAATTTTGTGCAGTACATAATTTTTAGGCAAACAGTGAATTTGGCCCATTTATTAAAAAATAAACAATTCCTGCCAATTATTCAGTACTGCAGATGAAGAAAAAAGTATTATAATATGTAGAACATTCGAGCAGTAAAAATGTTTTTCGCCCGAATCGATTGAAGACAAATATATTAATCACAGACACAAAAGGAAAATGGTGCGCGTGTGAATTTGCAGGAATTTGTGACTGTCAAGTATGAAAAACTTGAAAAATTCAGTTTCACGGATATTAAAAAAGAGGTTGTGACCAACAAATTGTTCATACGTGAAAATTGTCGAATTATAAATGATTCGAATGAGATCCTGGACATTTATTGCCACAACATTCTTTTTACGATATGTATAAATATTTGTCAATTTAGTGGTCATTTTTGTTATAATATGTGTTATTGAAAAGTTCAAATAGAGATCCATAGTAACATACAAGCGCTCGGAAAGAGAGTAACATCCGATTTTTTTTAACACGAACATTTCTTAGAAATAAAAATGTAGGTATGAATAAAGCAAAGAGAATAGGGAAAGAGACGAAGAGTGAAAATCAGTCAAAACGGCAACACTCCCTTTATGATGATTTTAACACTAGAATTTTGGCAACCGCTTCCACAGGCAGCACTTTAAATGACTCCTATTATATTTTGAAAACAAACCGTACGTCGATCGTTGGTTTTGTTTATCAAAAGATGTGCATTCCGAAACAAAGAGATGAAATAATTCTAAAGCTTGTTTTTACTCATACATATACTCTAGAATGTACCTTACAATCACGATTGAACTAAGTTCTGACGAAAACTCAAATTTCTTTTTTGATAGATGTACAATACTTATCTCCTCTAACTCAGGCATGAGTAATGTTTATTTACATTGCACGATTGGTCTGCTCAATAAGGTATTTTTGGCTTCACACTATTCGTCTCTTTCCCTATTCTCTTTGGAATAAAGCATATTCGATGTAAGGTTATAGCGATATGATACTATGTAAACGTTTCAACAATATAGATATTGAATATCAAAATATTAAAAACAAAAAACTAAATATGGTTAGTGGAATCACGTTAGTGACTTATAAATTGAAAAACACTCAACGTATCTGCAACTTCAATTATTTAATCGCGGTCTTGTTCCTGCCGTCTGGATTATGAGTAGTGTGAAGAAAAGTGAGATCTTGCGGTTAGAATCAACAAACTTCATGCGGATAATACTGTTGAACAGAGAAGGATTATTGTTTACTGAATGTCGACCATAACTGTTTTACAGGAGCACTCCATACGACCGTCTTAAATTGGTACGTAGCAAGTTAGTCGAAATTTAAAATTATGACCAGATTTTATCAGTCCCATCTATCTCAGGATGACAAAATGGAGAGATTAAGCCCTTTATAGTACCAATGTTATTGAAAGATTGTTCCGTAGTTATCTCACAATTATTTCGTATTGTTGTGCAAAAACTTTTCTTATAAGGGTCCTAAGAAAAAGTATTTTGCATCGTTTTAAGAACGAACAATGCAATGGTGCGAAAATTGGAAACGAAAAAACAGTTTTCTTCTACACCGTGTACTAGATCTTAAAAAAAAAAACAAATCAGCAGTACTGCAACAATATTCTACATAAACCAATTGCTTTCCACGAAGATCTGACACACGATGTGGAAAAAACTGCTTTTTTCGTTTTCGATTTTCGCACCATTGTTCGTTCCTCCGTAAAATTTTTGGTTTCCCAGTTTATATGATAATTTACTACGTGACCGCACTTTTCAAGCCGTAACTGCGGAACCGAAGCATTAATTTAAAAAAGTTGATAGTAGTCTTTGAATGTGTTATACCGTACGTTTGAAACTAAATTTGTTCAATTTGAGTCATCTTCGAATATATTAAGTGACATACGACACGTACTGTATGTGTGTATAACACATACAGACATTTTCCGATCTCGACGAATTGAGTCGAATGGTATATGACACTCGACTCTCGGTTAGCAAGAGAATTTTTGAAGTGATTGTATAATCTTTCGACAGATAACAGACATTTAAGCTAGAATAATATTAATCTAAAAAACTAACCTTTCAAATTGATAAACGTTGGAAAAGTGTTTCACTATTTCAAAAAACTGCAAATCGATGCAATCAATCAGCAACCAAGACACAGTCCAAATCTTCTAAAACAAATGGTCAGAAACGAATGGAACCCAACAACATGATTATCTTTTCATTAGTTATGCTGTTAATAATGCAATGATTTCCTTTCAACAGACCGGACTAAATGACATCGCGTTGATTTCGAGAAAGACGAGTTTAAAGTTTCAATCGCAGCATCTTTTATAAGTCGAAATTTATTTCAGCCATAATTCATGCTAATTGTAACATATTGCAATTCTGAAAAAGTCCGATGTAGCTAGAGAAATCCTTTATCCAGTGCTATCATTATCTCACTTTTTAAGGTTTTGCGACTTAGTCCGGTCTGACTTAACACCGACCATTTGTAGGCGACTCGTATAATTAGCATACCCAAGTAACAATTGAAGTTTTATAGCACGCTACAAGTGTAATCTAAGTTTTATGAGTGGCTATAAAACTACCATAAAACTACCATGTGATCAGCGTCACACAAAACTTTTAAACAACTTTATGGCCAATTAAATTGATTTTTTCCATGTCAAGTTCGCCGTTTTTAAATTACTCACTCACTCCCCTAGGTTGATTGGATTGACGATATCGATAACATCTTCATGCAATATTACATGTATCAACCTGAATATAGTTAGTGATCAATTATCAACAATTAATACCAGTTTATTCTCAAATCTCCATTTGAAATATCAACTAGGAAAGTAGCTATTCGTATTCTTTTGAACAGAGTAAAGATAGGCACTTCTCTTCAATCATATTGACCAGTAAGACTGGATTTTCATAAACTTTTATGTCATGCCTTCGGGCGAAAAATGTTTGTCAATGTCTCGTTTTTTATAACACACTTGATTACCATTAATACACATATGATTCCCGTACAGTGATTCTCATACCATTCATACGTGTGCCGCACATGTTGACGGTGAGGGTGGTTGAGTGGTTAGCGTGACCGCTACTCACCCCAGTTGGTTATTGAGATTCTTCAGAGGTAAAAAAATTCTGTGGTCACGGGAACTTAAATTTTTTCAATGTTTCGTGTTCCACTCGCCAATAACTAACACAAACCGTATTGCTAGTTAGACGATATATCAAAACCAACACAAAATTTGCGCCAGTTATCTTTTTTATTTCGATTATAGAGGTTTTAACCTTAAGGTCATTGCCTCTCCGGGTTACCCTCTCGCAGGTTGATGGGATTGACGGTATTGTAAACATCATCAAGCCACAATAGATTCAATAGAGTTATCTAAATATAAGGACCTTCGCTCTTTTTAGTTTTTATTTGCGCCAAGTTCTACTACTAGAGGTTAATTAGTTCTCATGTTAATAATCCACCAAACATTATGACTACTGAGGATTTGATTTATATAAGAAGCCCGCTTCAAGATGTTGATTACAATACGCCTCGATAGTGGTGTGTCGAGGAGGCCGGGAGGGCTGATATGAGCCTTTTATCTGTTCTATACCTTTCCTCTATTTACCAGCTCATAACCAACAATCAACCAGTAACAAATAGATAATTGAGAAAGGATGTGCTATGTGTGGTGATTGGCTATTCAAGTATTAGTAGTGTTTGAAGTACTAATGTATGTCTCTTGTGATGATCATAACTTCAGCTGTATCTTGTACCTATCTAATCTATTACGTCTCTCATATATTGTCTTTTATTTCTTCTTTTCGAGTCCTATACTGCCATTCTACACCCGTCTTCAGCTGGGTCAACAAAGATGGTGATAGTGAACGTCTTAACACTCACACATTCTCAAACGCGGTCTCAGCGGGAACCTACAAAAATGCCATCGTGCACGCGATTACGACTCGGTCACGTCCAAAAATCTATCCTTGATCCTAGAAGCCTAGGTCCATGCCTTCAGCTGGACCAATTAAGAAAATACGCCCATACCTATTAGACAACACGTCTCATGGCGACATGACCGGGAACCCTATCGATATAAACGATCCCACTCTCTGCCAGAATTCTAACCGCGCACTGAAAATTTAATATCAGACTCACGGTTCGCGAGACCATTCAAGAACACACGTTACAAAATCACGTCAGCGCACAAACCTTAGAGCCCCTTGCGATTTTCCAAGCAATCTACGAACTCGCAAACATGATTACACCCCGGTGATAAGGTGAAAATCTCAGCACTCATAAACTTACCAACACGATCTCAAGCGTTAACCTACAAACTCCCGCGCTCGCGCCATCATGAATCGGGATCGTCCGGAAGTCTCTATCCTCGGTACAAACAATCTAGGTCCTTGTTAATTAATAAAAAAAATATTAAAATTGAAAAATAACTCCCATATCCACTAGACAAAACGTTCCATGGCGACATGACCGGAAACTCTAGTGATATGGGGTAACTCTCTCCCTGTCAGAATGTGATCCGTACACCGAAAGCTAAAGATCAGAATGACGGTCCGCGAATATATGAATGGCTGCAGGGTTTCAAAATCGAATTTATACACGCGAAGTCACATACACGCGAGTACACGCGACAAACACGTCAACATACGAACGCTTTAGCCCTTCGCGATCATCTACGCACACCTATGCCCGCGATCGCGTGAACTTGATAACACTCCGGCAATTGTGTGAACGTTTTAGTACTTGCGAAGTTACAAACGCGGTCTCAAACGCGAACCCGCAAACGCGCGCGATCATGAATCGGTCACGTCCGGAAATCTTTAGCCTTCATTCTAGCAATTTAGTTCCATACATTCAGTTGGACCAATCCAAAAAAAATAAAGCTCATATCCACTAGGCCACGCGTTCTACGGCGACATGAATGGGAATTCTAATGATATGTAAGAACCCACTTTCTTCTGAAATTTAAACCGTACACAAAAAATTAAGTATCAGGTTCACGGTCCGCGCGCGATCATTCTAGAACACACGCGAATACGCGAAAGGCACACGGTTATGAAATAGAATTTATACACGCGAAGTTCATACACGTTAGCACACACGACATACACACGCGATCGAGCACGTTAACGTACAAATGTTCGAGCCCTTCGCGATGATACACGCGATCGCGAGTCCCTACGCCCGCACATGCCTGAACCGTACAATGAATATCACATTCAGAATCACGGCCCGCTACAATTGGCCTATTGCAGTGTTTTATTGGGCGACATTGCCTGTCTCGTCTGCAAATTGTAGTATGTGATTCTGACGGGGAGCCCTTCCAAGAACCTAGCTCTACAGCTCCAGTCGGACAACTCTCGAAAAAAGGTCATTGCCTCTCCGGGTTGGAAAAATCTTTCATGAAAAATGTCCAACCCTATGGCGGGGTCGGGAATCGAACCCAGGTACGCTGCGTACAAGGCAACCGATTTACCAACTACGCTACGCCCGACCCCACGCCAGTTATACATTACGTACATTTAATGTAATTTACATCCAAACAGTTCACATAACATGTGTGAACACCTAATGCAACTGGCTGATGTCTCGGATAGCCAAGCCAGAAGCTCTGGGTCGCTGACGAGTAGAGGAAAGTGAGGCAATATCGCCATGTGGGGCGATTTGAGCACACCCGTTTTCCAAGAATCTATGAACAATCTTAATTTTTTTTGGTAGCACGGATACTCCGTCAATCATCATTAGCTGATGTAATACTTCAATTGCGAAATAAAAAAATATTAATTCACGAAAAATATAAAAGTCTGACGGGACGTCAAAAAAATGGAAGCGTTAAAAGAATCAAGCAATATGAAATAAGCATTCGCATGACGTATGAGTGCGTTAATTGTAAAATGCATACAACTCGGGAATATTTAACATCTTGCTAACTATTTCAAACATAAAAATAATTTAAAAGGGTTTTTGCAGTTTCCACAAAAAGAATCTGCGAAAATAACTCGACAACATGGACCAAAACAAGCAAATCTCATATCAGTTTATGCATTATATTCCGAAAAGTTGTTCATATGCAAACGTTTTATACCTGAAGCTACTATGAAAGACGAATAATGATATTTGCTAGAGAAAATTACTCGTAAGGGTATTATTTAAAATAAGTACATTCAATTAACTATAGGTGCAAAGGATTTCACTTTTTTCACTTGTTATTTGAGCAAATTTCAAGAATACAGATTTAGATAGTTTGCTACTGCGACAAAAAAAAACTCACATTTTCACACGAAAAGTTATTGGCACTCACACAACTTCTCCGGATAAATAAAACAGCCGGAGAATAAGTGAATGAGTTTATCACGGTATCCCCCTCGGCATGATACTGTACCTTGATGTGGTCCGGGGGCTTTTCCACCAAAGCAGTATTACAGTGATTATATCACAGAATCTTGGGATACGATTATTTTCTTTTTAGTTAAGCTACATTGTGATCAATTTTAGTACTTAACTTGGCGACCTTTATTATTCACTGCCATGGTCAAATAATATACAATGTGGGTTTAGGGCCCAATTCTCTCTGCAGGCACCCTTCTTTTGTTGCTATATTTTCAATTAGATCCATGCTAACACTTACTAACACAAATTGCTTATTCTCTCATATACACTAACAATCTCTCATTCCAAACGTACAAACGTGGCCTACGCGATAACACAAACCTAGTCACAAATACGAACGCCCGCGATCTCGCCAATATTCAAACACCCCGATTGATTAGGTGAACGTTGGAACCTAAGAAACTAAGCTCGCGCAATCATGAATCGGTCACGTCCGGAAGTCTCCGCCCTTGATTCTAGCAGCCCAAATTCATGCCTTTAGTTGGACCAATAGAAATAAAAACTAGACAAGACATCCACGCGCGATCATTGAAGAATACGCGAACATGCGAATGGCCACACGCTTATAAAAATAATGTGTCCACGCGAAGTTACATACATACTAGAACACGCGACAAAAACGTCCACATACAACCGCTCGAGTCCTTCGCGATCATCCACGCACGACCACACCCACGATCTCATAAAACGTATAATACCCCGGTGACTAAGTGAATGGTTTAGCACTTATAAATTAACAATCCCGGTCTCGAGAGTGAACCTCCAAATGCCCGTTGTCGCGCGATCATGAATCGGTTTCGTCCGGAATCCCCTATTCTCGGCCCTAGTAGCATAAGTCCAATGCCTTCAGGTGGACCAATCAAAAATATAATGCTCATATCCACTAAACTACATAAAAATCGAATGTATACACACAAAGTCACATACACGCGACAAACAAATATAAAAATGCTTGAGCCCTTCGCAACCTATACTCGCGCTCTTCCAGACATAATAACATCCCGGTGATAATATGAACGTCTCAGCACTTGTAATCACTCAAACGCAGTCTCAAGCGTGAACCTACAGTCCCCCGCACTCGCGCATTCATGAATCGTGCACGTCCGGAAGTCTCTATCCTAGATTCCAGAAGTCTAGTTCCACGCCTTAATTGAATCAATTAACTCTACAGCTCCAGTAGGACAACTCTCGAAAAAAATCGGAATATTATTAATACTCAATAACAATACTAACTCTTCTCTTTATTTTATTTTTATTTATTTTCGGTCTCATGCGTTATATTCTTGTGATGACCTTTTCGAGCTCATACATCCAAGAAGAGCAACATTGCTGCCAACAATGATTCTTCTCTGCCATCAGACGTCGCCAGGTTTTAGAACAATGGATTTGTATTCTCATACTCGATGGAATCAGATAAGTAGGAACGATCAACAAACTGCAAGTAGTATATAACACATTTCTTATTTTTTCCAAAGCGCACAAACGCCCCTAACTTTCGCGATAACACAAACCTGGTCAAAAACGCGAATTTACATTACAATTTCAATCATCCACATACACCTACGCTCGCAATTTCGCCAACATTAAAACACCCCCTTACTTAAGTGAACTTTTCAGCACCTATAACTTTACAACCGCGGTCTCAAGCATTAACCCACCACTCGCGCGATCATAGCCCAGCTACGTTCGGAATTCTCTACTCTCGACTCATGCCTTCAGTTGGACCAATCAAGAATGATGCAATGAATGATGCATATTCATCAAACAACACGTTCTTCTACCATACACTAAAAACTAATTATCATATTCACGGTCCGCGCGCGATAGTTCAAGAATACACGTGTATATGCGAATGGCCACACGAATCTAAAATCGAATTTATTCACGCAAAGTTAGAGACACGCTAGCATTCAAATGCTCAAGCCTTTGGCGATCACACTATTATACAATTAGTAAACGCCCACACTAACCCAGACAGATATGCACTCCTAAACTCGAACGCTAAAAACCACACCTTCCACGCATACACCACCCAGGACTGAACATTAGCTTCATACATACAAAGCAACAAGTAATAATTACAGGTATTCGTCTGGCAACCGGGGGAAGTACATCTCAAACGCAGAACTTATCATTTCAATGATGGCCTTGGATCTGCGTTGCCTGTGTTCAAGGCACCATAGCTTTGTCCGTCAGGCAGGGCAGGAAATATTCGAACCGAACCTATGTTCGAATACTTTCAAAGCGCGAAGCTTTGCGTTACTGGTTCGTATTCACAAGCTTCGCCTCACAATCGCTTACCATCGCAATTGCGGACATTTGGGCGATACTTTTGCATTCTCTTCGGCGAGGACAAATGAAGCTTCTTGTTCATTTCATTGATGTTCGGAAAGATATGTAAAAGCTTTTGCGTAGTTTTCGACGAACACGAGCTAAGCTCTTGGTTCGTGTGATCGATATTTTTGAAACAGTTACACGGAGCTTCGAAACGATGTTCGCGAACACAGAAAAAAGATTACCTCGAAGTATTTCAGAATCACGAACACCGAAAGATTATATCAATTTAGCATCGCGAAGGCCATCGCTAACATGTTCGCCGGACGATGTTAGTTTTCTTTATTCAAATACCTACCTACTAGTTATGCAAAAAAGTATATTCTAGACAGAGGCCTTGTATTAAGGGTGGAATAGGTGAAAAATAATTGTGACAATGTGTAGCTTATGGATGCTGGGGTTAACTGGACAGTGACGTAACAAGTTTATTTAAGATACCCTACTGATATATTACCAGTAGGGATAAAATCAAGATTTCGTGACAGGGCGGGGATAAATTTTCAAATGAAATAAATTAGGTCTAGAAAATGAAGCTAAACACAATGTACACGACGTATTGAGTGGGTCGCTTATCTTAGTCATGTTTCTATAGTCACCTACCAGTTACGTCAGTTTCTTGAGGATAAAGATATCGATATCCATTCAAAGGAAAAAATCGATTATCAGTTAAATAAATAACGTCATGATGTGTATGATGAATCCTAGAAATAAATAGGGAATGTCAATAAACTCGACCATTCCCGATTCATATTTGGCAGTTCTGGTCGTTTTGTAAATCTTGTTTTCGACTAACAGTAAAACCATTTTGATTCAGAAGTATGTTTTAGAAGGGCGCATGTTTTTTCGTGAACTTATTTAAAAAAACGCTTTGAATCCATCTACCAGTGTGATGAGACATTTTTATAACTGTTTTCGAATATTATATCGGTTGAGAACTTTTAGAACATGATATTTCGAGAAATTTTGAAAGTGAAATTAAATCAGTTGTAAAGTTATAGAAAATAGCCTTTTAAAATGAACGGACAATTGAATTATTACTAATACTTTATGAATACATTATCTAAGTTCTTCATTCAATGCAATATGTATGCAAAAAGTTAAAAACTGGATTTCCCTTGAGAACTGGGCCAAAAAATCGAAAAAAAATGTGTTGGCGATCCGAGAACTAGAACAGAAATTGTAACCCTTGGACCTCTGAAGTGCATGCGTACAAAATGCTATAGTCTAATGTTTGTTTTCATTCATTTCATTTAATAATTTTCAGTTGAGCAATTCTGTCGCAAACTGCATTGTGGAGCGAGGGTCATAACTTCCTAAATTTAAGTGTTCCTATTAATTTAGTACACTCTCTTTAACATAAACTACTCTAACGAATGAACGAATGGGAGTAGGTTCGATAAATTTTGAAAGAAGCCGTTAAATCAACTACTTAAGGGATTACACCACCGTAAAATTAAAAAAAAATCAAAATTGATCTTGATTGATTTTATTATTCCATATCAACATTTGAATAGGGCTAATAAGATTTGTGAACAAACTTTTGTTTTGCTTTGTTATCATTTCAACACAGAAAACATTTGAAATCGATTCTACCAAGGGCAAAGATGTTGATTCATGTGTATTTTTCATAAAATTCAACTCTGTAGCGGAAAAATGAGCGAAATAAGTTTGATTACAAAAGTCTCATTAGCCCTTTTGAAGAATTACTATTGTATTGATCTAAAATATGGGTCTTCAAAATAATATATCAAAATATGGAATGCGACAAAAAGCGAATAATAATGGAAAGACAGTATTCGAAAAAGTTCGAGTTTAGAACGACTTTCATTCTACTTGGAGTTATTTATTTCGCTTCTCATTTTCCGAGATTTCCCTTACATAAAGCATTTCAGCTATAACTGATTCAAAAAAAAAATACAGGGGGCCCTAAAGATTTCTTTCTTTTATTTTTTATTAGTAAAAGTCAAATAAGGGAAGATTACATCATGGAGAAGATAAACCAAATTTTGTCCTTTTCAGAATTGTTTTTGGATTTCCAACAAAAAAAAATCACTAGAACATTGTAAGTTCTTTGCGTTTCTCCATCAGTAATTAGTTAACAAATACAATACAAACAATTTGGAATATCCTTCTCATTATTTATCACAAAACACATGTACAGGAGTCAGGAAATAAATTTCATAAAAGTGGAACATGTAATAAGTTTGACACTTCATTTATTAAGTGAACAGATTCTGTCGAAAATGTTTGAAAATAAATATTTTGTCTCTTGTGATTAGGTAATCAACCAATAAACTTATAAAACAATATTATAAAAATCATTTGGAAGCTTTCCTCTCGGTTTGGTACAGGTGCCTGGAATGCAACATTATAATTCAATTAATGACAATAATAATGGATTCAAGTATGTAGGTACTATGTTAATAAATTCATTTGGCAAAATTAAAAATAACGTTTAACACACAAATCATCGCATATGATTGAGTGAATATGACTAGCCGATTTAGGAATGTTGCGCAAGAACGTTAGAAACCGCAACAAGTTGAAAACAAAGGCCAATGGACTACGCCTAACTACCCCTCAGTGGATGCAAATAACTGAAGTTCGCCGTCTAACTGAACTCAGACGTCAGCAGTGAGATTCCATCCGAAAATTGTTCTTTTTAGGAAGAATTTGTTTTAGATAGGTAGATTATTAAGAGAGGGGTAATGGTTTTAGCGTTAAAAAACACTATTTGCGATTTTTTTTAGAAATTTGGGCGAAGCGAATTGATCAAAACTTTTGTACATTATAATGTATCATTTCATCCAAAAGAGTCATTTCACCAAAAAACATTTTTTCACGCTGAAACCCTTACCCTCTTAAACATACTTTATACATCTTCACCTTAACTCCTTGGCAGGGAAAATATACTCCGATTGAAGAAGAAAAGACGAGTTTGCAATCAAAGTAGCTAGTAAACATAATTGTACTCCGAAAAAAAGAATTTGAATTTCACTACCACTACGCTCATTCAAACTCGTGGCTCATAAATTGGTAAGGTATGCGACGCACCTAATCCCTAAATCCTAAATTATAATCTTAAAATAATCCATTTTATTTATACTCAAAATAAGATTTACAGTTTATGATTTTAAGACAGATAGTCACGTAGCGAACATGTTCGCGGTGGCCTCATGATGCTGATGCTTGAAGCGATATAAAACTTCGATGTTCGCGATTCTCAAATAAACGAGGCATTCGCTTTATATGTGTTTACCGAATATCGCTTCGAAACTCTGTGGAAATGTTCCAAAAACGCAAAAACCACGAGCCAAGAGCTTACCTCGTGTTTGACGATGTGTGCTTCTAAGGTTAATGTGAACTTTTTCGAACATTGTAAAAAGCGAACTAGATGCGAAGCTCGCTTCGTCCGAGCAGAGATAAGTTTTACCCCTAAATGTTCGCAGCGATTGTATCAAACTCATCGATTGCATGTGGTATACTTGAGAAGGTGCTTCGTGAAGCTTCGAACAGCAATCAATTCATTTTTCGAAATTTTCCTGCCCTGCCGTCAGGTCAAGGATGTATGAAACCCGCTAGCCACCACCCTCGGCCCTAGCTGCCCATAAAGGGATAAAAAAAAAGTTTATCACGGTATCCTTTTTTCGCTCGCTGCTTTCCTGTCGTTATTCCAAAACACGAAAAAACAAGTCTATCATACTTCTTTGCCGCTTTTCTTTGCAATTAAATGTATTTTTTGAAGTTTTTATTGATTTCCACGAAATTAAAATTTTATAACCTTCTCCGGTGAGAAGGAAAAAGTCAAAAAAAATTTATCCGGAAAATCACTCACGCTATTTGTGGAGACGGAGAATTTTGCGACTCATCTTATCTCGGAAAAGTTGGACATCGAATAAGCTTCTTCTCGCGTGAGTGAGGGAGAATTACAATGCCTGGTTACATGACTTGTGATGAATTAATGAAAAAAAAATATGGTGTCAATTGGTACCTCAGTTAAGCTATAACCCAATACTGCAACTATTAGCACACCTCTAATACAGCAGCACCCACCCTCATGGTATTTATGTTAACACATTATGTCCTAGCGTATGAAATTTCATACGCAAAAACAACACATTTCTGGATCATACTTGCTGTACAACAAAGGCGTTTTCAAAGTTCTAGTCTTCTGTGAACGTAAATTAATACCTTATAATTTATAATGTGTATGCTCAATCATCTTTTTTAATAAAATTCCATTGTGTTTTCGAATGTCAAAGTTGGACAAAATTCAAACCAAAATATGAACAATACTTAATTTTAAATTTCTCTTCTAAATCTGTAATTCTTGTTTCGGATTGAGAACGAATGGCCATGAGTGGTGTGAAAGATGTGACTCGGTGCGAAAAAATGGAAGAAATTGGTGAAACAATTGCGAAAATTCTGCTGGTAGTTACGTATGAAATTTCATACGCTAGGCTGAACCGATATCTTTTTTCCTAAGGCAAAATTATTTCCTCTTTAGAACCCGGAGAGGATTCAATACTTTCTCGCTGATTTTAACCCTCTAGTGCCCAAATTTTTTTGGCTTGAAAAAACTTTTGGAGGTGGGCTTTGTGATGAGAAAAACGAAAATGATGTTAAAAATTCTTGAAAGTGATGGATTTTTCATTAAAGCCTTAAAATAAGTAGGCCGCCTAGAGGCGGTGTTGGGCACCTGGGCGAATAAAAACAAAAACTTGTTTTTCCTGGTTACTTCAACTTAAGCGAATACAGATGGTTGCTTATATTTTGGACTCCATCAGAACGCAAAATACCTAAACTGTAAGTGCTAGTGCTTTGGTTGTTTAATTATTGACTTCTAATTTATCGTAGGGGAGTCCTGCTGGCGATGGTTACACTTATCATGTTTTATGTTTTTAATTTAAGAAGATCGTGTAAAAGTGAATGCGTTGCATAAAAGAGCGGACTGTTAGTTGCATTACAGAATTTTAAATATGTGACGCGGGAATCTCGCCAATTTACGACTATACGCACTATGATGCCACCTGGCCTTTTTTGATGATAAAGTATGGATTGCGTGAGATGCGTTTTTGAATAGAACTGCAAATCAATCGATACTTGTTATTATTTTTAAGCGTCAATGCTCCTGCATTTTAATTTCGGCGCACACTTTGTATTAAAAATCTAAATTTTCGAAATTCTTTAGGTGAAATTCCGAAGTAAGCAAACAAAAAAACAAATTTTGCTTGTGGGTACATATACGGCCAAGGAAAGTTGTTTTCGCGCGCTATCGAAAAATCTAGTCATTCGTGGAATAGCTTTAAACTCGCCCTAAATAACAGAAATGCTGAAATTTAAAAACTTTACCTAGCGTAATGAGCCATTCTACACCCGCCTTCAGCTGGGTCAGCAAAGATGGTAATAGTGAACGTCTTAACACTAACACATTCTCAAACGCGGTCTCAAGCCTACAAAAATGCCCTCGCGCACGCGATTACGAATCGATCACGTCCGGAAGTCTATTCTTTGTTGGAGACGTGGACATCCCTACAACTCAACAGGAATTGCTGGGCTCACTGGTGGCAGCCCGCCTGTCACTCAGTTGACGCACCGAACAGCATCCGGTCAGGAATCAGAATGTGATATACCATACTATAAGTAATACGCATATTTTACCTCTCCGTTTGTTCGCGTCTCTATTTTAAATAAAGTATATATATGTTTTAACGTGTGGGTCGTGTAATCTTCTCTATCGGTCACCTCCGAACACTAACCACAACAGTGGCGACGAGAATTTAGTAAAATTGGCGATCGAAAGCCAATATTTATCACCCACGTGTAAACGGAAAGCATGGCGGAATCTAACCTCAATCCGGAGCAGCATCAGCCGGGAAACGGCTTGCCAGGCGGTCCACTACCGCCAGGAGTAAACCCACAACACCCGGGAATGCAGCAAAATCATCAGCGGCATTCAGCTCCATTTTTCAACGGTCCACCATCAGCGCAGCAATCTTCAAGTACCAGTTCGTCTTCCGCCGAAGCATCCTATCAGCTAGGGTTCGCAGTACCGACCCTTTTTGGCGAGAACCGGTACTACGGTACTGAAGCCATCAGTACCGGTAGTACCGGTAAAGTACCGGTACTCGAATATTTTTTTTAAAAAAATCGAAAAAAGCTTCAAAGTGAAATTGAATGCTTAAACTGATGACTTTATTCTCAGATGATTGATTTGTGCTGATCAAAAAAACATGTTTATTGTTTTTAATTGCTTCAGTATGACATGACTCATTTCAGCAGAAGATATTTTTCGTATGCAGCACCTTTTTTATTTCGAAATCTAGGCCACTTTGAAATTAATAACTGCTAAGCGGTGCGACTTTCTTCGATTTCACAGATTGTAAATGTAAGAACCCCTATTAACAAGAGTAAATCAAAGCGATCTCCCAGCAAGCTGCTCGCATTTCCCCTCTTGCTTTTCTGTAAATTGGCTTCGACCTTTATGTCGTTTACCTACTGTTCTCTAATGTATACCAACGCTCCTTGCTTTCCTGTAAACTATGGAGTTTTGCTGTCATCAATAATTACAAATCGCCCCATTTGAAACAGTCCACCAAGTCTAAAATTGTTAGCTACTAAATCGCTGTTCGTTCTTTTATAGATAAAGGTTTAAGAGCAAACCAAATACAGACATGACTTAGACCATAGTCTTATTACGCACCACTCAGTGAATAATGGAAACCAATTAGAATGTCGCTAATAAAAAAATCATACCAAATTTTTACGTCTCTGACACTAGATGTGAATATTTTGAAATTTAGTACAAGATCGTTAAAATTTAATTTCTCAGCGCATTCGCGAATAGTTTTTTTCTTTTTGTGTTGCCTTTTTTGTCGTTGAGAACTGATGGGGGTCTCTGTGCGAGCCTTTTGGTGTGAGGGTGATTGGCGGGCCTATTTAAAAAAAAGATCGGTAAAATTTAATTTCGATAAAATAGTGCCCGAATTTGAACATTCCGTTTAGTACAACGGGAGCTAGTAATGTTTAACTTCTAGAATTATTATGATCATGGCCCCACCTCATTCCCCCACAAAGGTGTTAGCTCAACGATATATCTAGAAGGTAATTAATATAATTAAAAGTCATCTTGCAGACCAATATTTTGAAACAGGTTCCCCTAGAGAGTCCACATATTTTTCATTAAAAAAATTGTATGGTACCGAAAATACCGGTACTGGCTTTTGTTCAGTACCGGTATTACGGTACTAAAAATGGGTCGGTATTCCCGGGATTTTCGGTACCGGTATTACCGGTACCACAACCCTACTATCAGCTCTTTCAGCAGCTAATGCAGCAGCAACAGGTATTCATGCAGCAGCAGCAACAACAGTTAATGCAGCAGCAGCAAGATTTCTTCCGGAGTGTCATCTCATCAATCAGTATTCAGGTCCCGCCAAACCCTGAAATGATTCTCGATTCACTAGCAAACAATATCAAAGAGTTTCGCTACGATCCGGATGGAAACATAACCTTCGCTGCATGGTACGGCAGATTTGTTCGAGCAAGATGCTGCACGGCTGGACGATGAAGCGAAAGTCCGCTTGCTCATGCGAAAACTCGGGTCATCTGAGCACGAAAGATATGTGAGTTACATCCTGCCGAAATTGCCGAAGGACTACAAATTTGCTGATACAGTTGAAAAACTAAAAATCCTTTTCGGCGCTGCAGATTCCGTCATCAGTAAACGGTATCGGTGTTTGCAGGTTACCAAACAACCGACCGACGATTACGTCACATATGCTTACAAGACCTGCGTTGAATTCGAGCTAAGCAAACTTACCGAGGAGCAGTTCAAATGTCTTATGTTTGTTTGCGGTTTAAAGTCGGAAGGAGACAGCGAAATACGAACGCGGCTACTGTCGAAAATTGAGGAACGCGATGACATCACTCTCGATCATCTTTCGGAAGACTGTCAGCGATTGTTGTGCCTAAAGCGGGACACGGCAATGACCGAGTCATCAGCACCACCGTCATCGGTAAATTTCATCAAGCGAAAACAATTTTCAAAGCATCAACCTAAACCGCCAGTGGAGACAGCCCGACCCGACAAAAACATTCCCTCACGCCCTGCTGGTTCTGTGGAGGAATGCATTTCGTTCGAGACTGCACTCATAGGAGCCACAAATGCAAAGATTGTGGTATTGTCGGACACCGTGAGGGTTATTGTTCCACTGCCAAACGAACATCCAAAGCCAGTCGAAACAAAAAGCACCCGGGATCGTATGCTACAAAAAGCGTAAGTCTTGTGATTAATACCGTCGATAAAAGGCGCCGTTTTGTTACTGTGATGTTGAACGGTGTAAATGTGCGTCTGCAGTTGGACACGGGGTCTGACTTATGCTTATGCTTATAATTTCGAAACGGTTGTGGGAGAAAATAGGTAAACCACCCACAGTGCCGGCAAACGAACAAGCCGCAACAGCGTCAGGCGACCGCTTGCAGTTTTTGTTTAAGTTCAGTTGTGACATTTCTTTCAATGGCAAACAACATACCGGTCAGTTTTACGTTGTTGAAAAACCACTTTACCTTCTTGGCATCGATTTGATGGATGCATTCGATCTCTGGTCACTGCCCATTAGCACGTACTGCAACAACGTCACTGTTCCTTCTGTCACTTTGCAGTCACTCAAATCAGCATACCCGAGGGTGTTTAGGAGCGAGCTGGGGTTGTGTACGAAAACAAAAGTGAAATTGGAACTAATACCAGGTGCAACTCCAGTTTTTCGTGCAAAGCGTCCAGGTAGAAGTGGACGAAAGCAGCCGTGAATTGTTAACCATCAACACCCATCGGGGACTTTACCGGTACAACCGTCTGACACCGGGAGTCAAAGCAGCACCGGGAGCATTCCAGCAACTTATCGATACTATGCTGGCAGGCCTCCCTCATACGTGTGGTTATCTAGATGACGTCGTCGTTGGTGGTGTAAATCCTGAAAATCACTGGGCGAACCTTCATGCAGTGTTTCAAAGGATCAGCGATTTTGGTTTTACCATTCGTGTAGAAAAGTGCATATTCGCTCAGCCGCAAATTAAATATGTAGGTCATCTGCTTGACCGCAACGGTCTTCGCCCGGATCCATCAAAGGTTCAAGCCATCAACGAAATGCCACCGCCCACTGACGTTTCCGGTGTTCGTTCTTTCCTAGGAGCAATAAATTACTACGGCAAGTTTGTTCCTAGTATGCGCACCCTTCGGTATCCTCTTGATGAGCTGCTCAAGGCGGATGCAAAGTTTGAGTGGACGGAAAAATGCCAGGCGGCATTTAACAAATTTAAATAGGTATTGAAATCCGATCTACTGTTGACTCACTACAACCCTGCGCTTGATATAGTTGTGTCGGCAGATGCGTCGTCTGTTGGTGTCGGTGCAACATTATCACACAAGTTTCCGGACGGTACTCTCAAGGTGGTACAGCATGCCTCCAGAGCACTCACAGCAGCAGAGAAAAACTATAGTCAGCCCGATCGTGAAGGACTTGCAATAATTTTCGCAGTGACTAAATTTCACAAAATGTTGTTTGGTCGTCGCTTTCATCTTCAGACTGATCACGAACCGCTGCTGAGGATTTTCGGTTCGAAGAAAGGAATTCCTGTTTACACATCGAACCGGTTACAACGTTGGGCTCTTACGCTATTGCTTTATGAGTTCACCATCGAGTACGTCCCGACAGCGAAATTCGGCAATGCTGACAAACTTTCCCGTCTGATCAACCAGCACGTCAGACCTGAGGAAGATTACGTGATTGCTTCGGTCTCTTTGGAGAATGACTTAAGGTCAGTTACACAAGATACACTAACCGTTCTCCCTCTGAGTTTTAGAATCGTACAACAGTCTACACAGTCCGATCCTATACCAAAGCAGTTTATCGATACCTGATTGACGGTTGGCCTGAGACCGTTACTGATGCAGAGCTCAAGCGGTTTTATGCACGACGTGAGTCACTTACCACGGTACAAGGCTGCATACTATTTGGCGATCAACTTGTTATTCCTTCGCCCCATCGCAAGCGCAGTCTTCAGCAGCTTCATCGTGGCCACCCTGGAATCCAGCGAATGAAGGCGATTGCCAGGTCTTATGTTTATTGGCCAACTCTCGATAACGACATTGTTGATTATGTTAAATCCTGCCATCAATGTGCGATGGCTGCAAAAACACCACCGAAGTCAGCGCCTTTGTCTTGGCCTAAATCAACAAAACCGTGGCAGCGTGTACATCTTGACTATGCTGGACCGATCGACGGGGAATACTACTTGGTCGTCGTGGATTCTTTTTCGAAGTGGCCTGAGATTGTGCAGACTCGCAGCATCACTACAGCCGCTACAATCAAAATCATCAGAGAACTGTTCGCACGCTTGGGAATGCCAGAGACACTAGTGAGCGACAACGGCTCACAGTTCACCAGTGCAGAATTTCAATCCTACTGTACGGATAACGGTATCGAGCATCTCACAACTGCGCCGTTTCACCCACAATCGAACGGTCAAGCTGAGCGGTTTGTGGATACATTCAAACGGTCAATAAAGAAGATTAAGGAGGGGAGAGCGACAATGCGTGAAGCACTCAGTACATTTTTGCTGACTTACCGGAGCACACATTGTTTTTCTTCTCCGAATGGAAAATCGCCAGCAGAAGTCATGTTCGGTCGTCCGATCCGTACCAGTTTGGATCTACTCCGTCCTCCACCAGATTCTGTGCAGTTTGAACAGCCTAGCGAGAGCCGACCCTTGAAGCGTGAGTTCAAAGCTAAAGATCCGGTATACGCAAAAGTCTTCGTTAAAAATCAATGGAACCAGGAACAGTACTGGAACGTATAGGTCGTGTAATGTACAACGTTCAGCTCGACAATAGAAGGCTTGTTCGCTCCCATGTTAACCAGCTTCGAGATCGCGCTATATCGGAGGATCTCAACGTATCGACATCGACAGATAGTACGAAACTTCCACTCAACATTCTACTTGATGCTTGGAATCTTCCGGTTCGTCGTACAACGGATCCATTAGCACACTCAACACCAGTAGCACCTCTTACAAGCTGCTCTAGTTTGAGACCATCGTCAACACCAAATACTCTGGTGAGAAGGCCTACCTTATCATCGGAGTTATCGTCACAGTTATCAGTATCGTCTTCTTCATCTTCAACATCGCCAAGTTCGACATCAGAATTTCAATCTGCAAATGAAGCCGATTCAGCTGTTCAGGTACCTCGCCGCTCTTCGCGTGTCCGAAGAGCTCCGCAATGGTTCGACCCCTATCAGCTGTATTAGGAGGGGAGATGTTGGAGACGTGGACATCCCTACAACTCAACAGGAATTGCTGGGCTCACTGGTGGCAGCCCGCCTGTCACTCAGTTGACGCACCGAACAGCATCCGGTCAGGAATCAGAATGTGATATACCATACTATAAGTAATACGCATATTTTACCTCTCCGTTTGTTCGCGTCTCTATTTTAAATAAAGTATATATATGTTTTAACGTGTGGGTCGTGTAATCTTCTCTATCGGTCACCTCCAAACACGAACCACAACATTCTTGATCCTAGAAGCCTAGGTCCATGCCTTCAGCTGGACCAATTAAGAAAATACGCCAATACCTATTAGACAACACGTCTTATGGCGACATGACCGGGAACCCTATCGATATAAACGATCCCACTCTCTGCCAGAATTCTAACCGCGCACCGAAAATTTAATATCAGACTCACGGTTCGCGCGACCATTCAAGAACACACGTTACAAAATCACGTCAGCGCACAAACGTTAGAGCCCCTCGCGATTTTCCAAGCAACCTACGCCCACGAACTCGCAAACATAATTACACCCCGGTGATAAGGTGAAAATCTCAGCGCTCATAAACTTAGCAACACGATCTCAAGCGTCAACCTACAAACTCCCGCGCTCGCGCCATCATGAATCGGGATCGTCCGGAAGTCTCTATCCTCGATACCAACAATCTAGGTCCTTGTTAATTAATAAAAAAAAATATTAAAATTGAAAAATAACTCCCATATCCACTAGACAAAACGTTCCATGGCGACATGACCGGAAACTAGTGATATGGGGTCACTCTCTCCCTGTCAGAATGTGAGCCGTACACCGAAAGCTAAAGATCAGAATGACGGTCCGCAAATATATGAATGGCCGCAGGGTTTCAAAATCGAATTTATACACGCGAAGTCACATACACGCGAGCACACGCGACAAACACGTCAGCATACGAACGCTTAAGCCCTTCGCGATCATCTACGCACACCTATGCCCGCGATCACGTAAACTTGATAACACTCCGGCAATTGTGTGAACGTTTTAGTACTTACGAAGCTACAAACGCGGTCTCAAACGCGAACCCGCAAAAGTGGGCGATCATGGATCGGTCACGTCCGGAAATCTTTAGCCTTCATTCTAGCAATTTAGGTCCATACATTCAGTTGGACCAATCAAAAAAAAATAAAGCTCATATCCACTAGACCACGCGTTCTACGGCGACATGAATGGGAATTCTAATGATATGTAAGAACCCACTTTCTTTTGGAATCTGAACCGTACACAAAAAATTAAGTATCAGATTCACGATCCGCGCGCGATCATTCTAGAGCACACGCGAATATGCGAAAGGCACACGATTATGAAATAGAATTTATACAGGCGAAGTTAATACACGTTAGCACACGCGACATACAAACGCACACACGATCGAGCACGTTAACGTACAAATGTTCGAGCCCTTCGCGATGATACACGCGATCGCGAGTCCCTACGCCCGCACATACCTGAACCGTACAATAAATATCACATTCAGAATCACGGCCCGCTACAATTGGCCTAATGCAGTGTTTTAGTGGGCGAAATTGCCTGTCTCGTCTGCAAATTGTAGTATGTGATTCTGACGGGGAGCCCTTCCGAGAACCTAGCTCTACAGCTCCAGTAGGACAACTCTCGAAAAAAAAAATGTGTATGCAGTATAAGCTTGGGCATGGAAATTTTGATAAGTAGCTTTGAAATCTATAACAAAAATAAAGAATTGTGAAATTTTCATCTATGGAGTGATGCGCAGCTATGTTTGAATTTTTTACATGCACAAAAAGGCAAGCCGGGTCTAGCAGGCCCGGTTTGCATGCAATATTTACTAGGAATACCACGGGTTTTATACATTAATATTTATCTGAAAAAAACATTTTGATGAGTTCAGCTTCATATTAGCAGGTATTTTTTCATGTTTGGATTGATTTTATTTTTTTACCTTTTCTTATAAGAAAAAATCTTGAAAGTTTGAGTGAATTCTATACATTTCTTTTATAGGAAAAATAGCATACGATAATGACGTGTGTCATATTTTTTGGGTAAATACTTTTATTTCATCCACTGTGATCTGCTTGACAATTATTTGGATACAATATAACCTAACTCTGTCGTTATTGTCTATTTTTGTTGTCTATTCTTTGTGTTATAGTTGTCGTAATTATTCAAATTGTAGGATCTAAAAGCAACAAAAAGTTGAAATGGCTATAAGACGATATGTACATGTTTTCAATCGTCTCAAAGAATCTGAAATAATGGAAGAAATTCGAGCAAATTCAACACCAGACGATTCCGAAACTGATTTGCAAAGCGAGGAAGAATGTGTGAATGATATTGCTTCCGTCGATGAATCTGATGCAGACTCGGAAGAAAAATCTGAATATGTACTCCGGTTATGCATCAGAAGAAATTAATAGCAACCCAGAAACATTTATTAGTCGTGTTCAAACGAAATGGAGCTCAGAACCAATCGACATTCGACGTTATCTTCCGACTACTCACCTTTCGGAAAAAAATTAACCTTTTTACATCCATCGCCTTATACGCTGAAATCGGGATTTTCTGCGTGTTCGTACTCATCATCCTGTAATTCCGGAACCGGAAGTCGAATGAATTAGAAATTCAACAGCAGCCAATAGGAACGCTGTAGCTTTCATTTGAAACCAAGTTTGTAAAAATCTGTAAAGAATTCGCTGAGAAATAGGTATGACATTACCTTAGGAACTTGGTAAGTTCCCCCGGGGCATCAAGAACCGCCATAGTTGGCCAATGTGGTCGAAGTGCCTTCGGTGGGTCATTAATGATCTAGACATGCAAAGCCTTTTAATATATATTGCATCATTTGGACATCATGGTGGTATCAGTTTCTATGGAAATTTGCTGTGTGATTGTACTCTTCAACACGTCACTCCAGAACCGAAAGTCGGATCAATAAAAAAAATCAATAGCGACCGATGGGAGGGCTGTACCTTTCATTTGAGACCAAATTTGTACAAATCGGTCCAGCCACCTCTGAGAAAAATCGGTGAGATTGTTTGCCACATACATACATCCATACATACATACAAACATACATACACACATACAGACATTTTACGATCTCGACGAACTGAGTCGAATGGTATAAGAGATTTGGCCCTGCAGGTCTCGGTTAAAAAGTCGAAATTTCGACCGATTGCATAACCTTTCTATATAAGAACGGCAAAAAGAAGCTTGAATTTAGACGGGCATGAGAGGCCCGGCCTGCCCTTTAATGTTAGGATTTTAGCTTGCCTTCACAAGGGTTAAATGATAAGAATATCCATATTCTAACAGCAACATTCACCCAAAGTTTTTAAAACATACTTCTTTTCAGCTAAAATTGCACATAATGCTAGTTTCGGTACGATAAGTAATCACTACGAATTATTCCACTAAACCAATTCACATCTACAGTGAAATTCTAGTAACAGGCTACTGAAAAATATTTTTTTTTTAGTTTTTGAAATTTCCAAAAATAGTTAAGAAAAATTTACAGAAGATTACCACTAAACACAATAATTTTTTTACACGTTTTCCTCGAGTTTTCAACTTTGAGTTTCAATTGCCTTTGACAGAAAGCTACGAATATTCAAATAATGTGTGTGTGTGTGTGTGTATGAATGGTGTGAGCGATGGGAAGAAATGCTAGTGCGGATGACAACATACAATCATCATACGTCTCCCAACCTTTGAACGGAACGGATCGTTATATTTCACAGTGGTGTTCGGTGTGTAAATTTTAGTGAGTCAAGGTCATCCTTTGTTCGTTCGTTAGCTGTCGTTCTGCTGGTGCCGAAAGTAAATCCAGCACATTGTTTTCGCTGGTGCGGAACAATCGACGTTGTTTGCAGATAAGTTTTGCTTTATTTTTTTTCCCTCGTTTGCTTTCTTTCCTTTTCCCTACTTTTACTCTACCTTGTAATCAAATAATAAGACACATTCCCGTTTATATAACGCTCTGCCCTCGTGCTTAAATGGCCGAGGGCGAAATACCATCTGATGTAATCATGGAAGTCCCTGATCCCCCTAATACTCGCATTGCTCCCCGTATAAAGCAGTACCCAGAAGGTTCCTCTGGGCCATGGATGGTATATTTTCGGACCGGAGAGAAACCGGTTAATATTTTAAAACTTTCTCGAGATCTGACTGCTAATTACCCGGCCGTAACTCAGATAACACGTGTTCGGGCAAACAAGATACGTGTTCTAGTGAATGATCTCGGGCAGGCAAACGCGATTGCTTGCTGTGAGCGCTTTACGCGGGAATTTAAAGCGTACGTGCCTTGTGTGGCCTGTGAAATCGATGGGGTAGTGTCCGAACCGGGCCTGAAATGCGAAGAACTGTTGGAGCACGGGGTTGGCTGCTTTAAGGACCCCTCTCTTGAACAGATTAAGATCTTAGAATGCAAACAATTGTATACCGCAAACACCGAGGGAGGTAAGACTACCTACTCTCTATCAGGCTCGCTTCGGGTGACATTCGCCGGGTCCTCTCTTCCCAACTACATCCTCCTTGACAGGGTTCGCCTACCAGTTCGCCTGTTCGTACCACGGGTCATGAACTGCAGCAATTGCAAGCAGTTGGGCCACACAGCCACATATTGTGGAAATAAGAAACGATGCGGCAAATGCGAAGGAGAGCATGAGGATGACTCTTGCGACAAAGAAACTGAAAAGTGTATTTGCTGCGGGGGCCCTTCACATGCTCTTAAATCATGTCCTGCGTACAAGCAGCGCGGGGATAAAATTAAGCGCTCCCTTAAGGAACGCTCAAGGCGTTCTTATGCAGAAATGCTAAAGAATGCTTCGCCATCTGTCCCTTCCGAAAATTCCTTTGCTCTTTTGGCTGGCGTTGAGCAAGAATCTGACGACCCACGAGAGGGAACATCTTTGGTTAACCCAGGGGAATCCAGGAAGAGGAGAAATCCAGCCTCCCCTACATTGCCTCGTAAGGGTGCCAAGGTGTCGTCCACTCAGAGTGCGCCATCTACAACCAATAAATCCAACGGAAGTGATGCACAAAAGCCGAAGCAATTTGCTCCAGGACTTGGAAATATGAATTCTAACAAGGAGTACCCACCACTTCCAGGGACATCAAAAACCCCAAGTGTCCCCTTTTTTCAAACAGATACTCAGTCCAGTAGCGGACTAATGAAATTTTCTGACATAGTGGACTTAATTTTCACAGCTTTCAATGTTACTGATCCTCTTAAAAGCCTTCTGATACGTTTTCTCCCTATAGTGCAAACATTTTTGAAGCAGTTGACTACTAAATGGCCCCTCCTTGCAGCGATCGTATCCTTCGATGGCTAAGTCATCGAACGAGGTCACCGATTCGATCACTGTTCTACAGTGGAACAGCAGAAGTATCCTCCCGAAAATCGATTCCTTTAAATTTTTACTAAATAGTTTAAAATGTGATGCTTTCGCATTATGTGAAACTTGGTTAACTTCTGATATAAATCTCAACTTCCACGACTTTAATATAATTCGTCTGGATCGAGAAAACCCCTATGGAGGAGTACTTTTGGGGATTAAAAAGTGCTACTCTTTCAACCGAATTAACCTCCCTTCGACACCAGGCATTGAAATTGTCGCTTGTCAAGTTTTAATCAAAGGTAAAGACCTTTGCATTGCTTCCATCTACATTCCTCCTAGAGCCTCGGTAGGGCACCGAACGCTTTGTAATATCACGGAATCCTTACCGGCACCGCGGCTAGTTCTGGGAGACTTTAACTCGCACGGTACGGTATGGGGCTGTCTTCATGATGATAATAGATCAACATTAATCCAAGATCTTTGCGATAATTTCAACATGACCATCTTAAACACGGGAGAAATGACGCGGATTCCTACACCACCAGCACGCGCAAGCGCGTTGGATTTATCGCTTTGCTCGACATCGCTACAGTTAGATTGCATGTGGAAGGTGATCCCTGATCCCCACGGTAGCGATCATTTGCCTATCGTGATTTCAATTGCTAACGGTTCAAGACCATCGAAAACAATCAATGTCTCGTATGACCTCACACGGAACATTGATTGGAAGAGTTACGCGACCGCGATATCCGTTAAAATCGAATCCACTCAAGAACTTCCTCCGGAGGAAGAGTACAGGTTTTTGGCTGGCTTGATTCTCGACAGTGCGAATCAAGCTCAGACTAAACCAGTACCCAGCGCGAATACCCATGGACGGTCTCCCACCCTGTGGTGGGATAAAGAGTGCTCAGAGCTGTACGCGGAAAAGTCCACTGCATATAAGGCCTTCCGGGAAGACGGGTTACCCGCTAGCTATCAACAGTACGCGTCGTTAGAAAGGCGAATGAAGAGTCTAATGAAAGCCAAAAAACGCAGTTATTGGCGTCGGTTCGTCGACGGGTTAACGAGAGAAACAGCGATGAGCACTCTTTGGGGTACGGCTCGACGTATGCGTAATCATAATAGTACCAACGAGAACGTGGAATATTCAAACCGTTGGATATTCGCTTTCGCCAAGAAGATCTGTCCGGACTCTGTCCCGGTACAGAAAACGTACCGCGCCGCGTCTTCTCACGATACCGCGAACGAAACACCGTTTTCGATGGTGGAGTTCTCACTTGCTCTCTTATCGTGCAACAATAACGCCCCAGGGTTAGACAGAATCAAATTCAACTTGCTGAAGAATCTGCCTGACACTGCAAAAAGGCGCTTGTTGAATTTATTTAACAAGTTTCTTGAGGGTAACATTGTCCCTTATGAATGGAGGCAAGTGAAGGTCATCGCCATCCAAAAACCAGGAAAACCAGCCTCCGACCACAACTCGTATCGGCCGATTGCAATGCTGTCCTGTATTCGGAAGTTGTTCGAGAAAATGATCTTGTTTCGCCTCGACAATTGGGTCGAAGCAAATGGCTTACTGTCAGATACACAATTTGGCTTCCGCAAAGGCAAAGGGACGAACGATTGCCTTGCGTTGCTTTCTACAGAAATCCAAATGGCCTATGCTAACAGAGAGCAGATGGCATCAGTCTTCTTGGATATTAAGGGGGCTTTTGACTCAGTTTCTATCAACATTCTGTCAGAGAAGCTGCACCAGCATGGTCTTTCACCAATTTTAAATAACTTTTTGCTAAACCTGTTGTCTGAAAAGCACCTGCACTTTTCGTATAGCGATTTAACAACATCGCGATTTAGCTACATGGGTCTTCCCCAGGGCTCATGTCTAAGTCCCCTGCTCTACAATTTTTACGTGAATGACATTGACGATTGTCTTGCCAATTCATGCACGCTAAGGCAACTTGCAGACGACGGGGTGGTCTCTGTTACAGGGCCCAAAGCTGCCGACTTGCAAGTACCATTACAAAATACCTTGGACAATTTGTCTGCTTGGGCTCTTCAGCTGGGTATTGAGTTCTCCACGGAGAAAACTGAGTTGGTTGTTTTTTCTAAGAAGCGTGAGCCGGCGCAACTCCAGCTTTTATTAATGGGTGCAACGATCAACCAGGTTTTCACATTTAAATATCTCGGGGTCTGGTTCGACTCTAAAGGTACCTGGGGATGTCACATTAGGTATCTGAAACAGAAATGCCAACAAAGGATCAATTTTCTCCGAACAATAACTGGAACATGGTGGGGTGCTCACCCAGGAGACCTGATCAGGTTGTACCAAACAACGATATTGTCGGTGATGGAGTACGGGTGTTTCTGTTTCCGCTCCGCTGCGAACATACACTTCATCAAACTGGAGAGAATCCAGTATCGTTGCTTGCGCATTGCCTTGGGTTGCATGCACTCGACCCATACGATGAGTCTCGAAGTGCTGGCGGGCGTTCTTCCGCTAAAAAATCGATTTTGGGAACTCTCATATCGATTGCTCATCCGATGCGACATTCTGAACCCGTTGGTAATTGAAAACTTCGAGAGGCTCGTCGAGCTTAATTCTCAAACCCGTTTTATGTCCTTGTACTTCGACTACATGGCACAGAGCATCAATCCTTCTTCGTACAATCCCAATCGTGTCCGTTTCCTAGATACTTCTGATTCTACTGTATTCTTCGACACATCCATGAAGGA
Organism: Topomyia yanbarensis; assembly: GCF_030247195.1. Classification (NCBI taxonomy): domain Eukaryota; kingdom Metazoa; phylum Arthropoda; class Insecta; order Diptera; family Culicidae; genus Topomyia; species Topomyia yanbarensis. The sequence goes on along the minus strand of NC_080671.1, from coordinate 206,023,518 downwards.
AGAGATTCGTGGAATTCCGGACCATATACGCCCGCAGGTGATCCCCAATATATTTTATAATAAATTCCGAGAAGTCGACTGCGACAAAATGTTTTACACTGACGGATCAAATCTCGATGGGTCCACTGGCTTCGGTATCTTCAACAATACTATCACCGCTTCATTCAAGCTCAATGATCCCGCTTCAGTTTACGTCGCAGAGTTAGCTGCAATTCAGTACACCCTTGGGATCATCGACACTCTGCCCACAGATCACTACTTCATCGTTTCGGACAGCCTCAGCTCTATCGAGGCTCTTCGTGCGGTGAAGCCTAAAAAGCAACTCCCGTATTTTCTGGGGATGATACAGGAGTCCTTGTGTACGTTATCTGAAAAATCTTATCAGATTACCTTTGTTTGGGTCCCCTCTCATTGTTCTATCCCGGGCAATGAAAAGGCCGACTCATTAGCAAAGGTGGGCGCTTTAAATGGTGACATATACGAAAGACCAATCTGCTTCAACGAATTTTTTAGTATTTGTCGTCAGAGGACGCTCAACAGTTGGCAAACCTCGTGGAGCAATGGGGAACTTGGACGATGGCTACATTCGATTATCCCAAAGGTATCAACGAAGCCTTGGTTCGGGGGGATGGATGTGGGTCGGGATTTTATTCGTGTAATGTCCCGACTTATGTCCAATCACTACACCATGGATGCGCATTTGCGGCGTATTGGGCTTGCGGAGAGTAGTCTGTGCGCTTGTGACGAGGGCTATCACGACATCGAACACGTTGTCTGGGTGTGCGCCGGGTATTGTGACGCCAGGTCTCAGTTAAAGGAATCCCTTCGGGCCCGAGGTAGACCACCCAATGTACCAGTCCGAGATATGCTGGCAACTCGTGATTTCCCCTATATGTCCCTTATTTATACCTTCATAAAAACGATAAATATCCCAATTTAGCCCCTCTTTTATTTCTCGTTTTTAGAGTTTCCTCCTGCCTTGTGGAACCGATCAGCTCCAGAGTGCCACTATGTAACCGCCATCGCCCTTACCACTACGCCTGCATAGAAGGAAACTGAAGCGAGAGCGACTCGAGGTCCGATGACTTTTGAAGGATTCCCCGCGGGTCCGAAGAATACCATCCGCCAATCCGGTACTCGACGACTTACTATACTGAGGCGCAAATTTGATTCGCTGATCCCCCTCCCCCCCCCCCCCCCCGCCGTTCGAGCGAAAGTTGCAAGTTTTGCTCTTCTTTCCCTGTCTCTCCCCTGTCCTTGATACAACTGCTGCTACACTGATGCGGAAATAAGCCACCCTTTGAATATCTTGACCAAGCATAAGTTTTAGTTAAAAAATTCAAATTAGTATTCTGTATTCCTAGTTTTAAGATAGCTATAATTTTTACTCTTTCTTGAAACTCTTGTCCTCCATCTTGTAAATAGAATTGAATCCCTAGTTTTAAGATTTCTGTGAAATTTCTCATAAATATTTGTTCCCCCCTTTTGTGTACTAAACTATATTGTTAGTTTTAAGATAACCGTAAAATATTTCGTAAAATACTATTACTCCCCCTCTTGTATATCAAAGTGAATCCCTTGTTTTAAATTTTTTCTTAAAAAAATCTTTTGGCCCTCTTTTGTATATTGAATCTTATTTCTAGTCTTAAGATAGCTGTAAACTTTCTTTTCCTTTGTAAAAAAAAATATTTCAACATTGTAACCTCCTAGTTTTAAGATATCCAAATGTAAAAACAAAAGCATTTGGCACCGCCAAGCTAACGCATTTGTGCCTATCAAATAAACGAAATGAATAAAAAAAAAACATACAATCATGTTTTGCCTTTCTCATATAAAGAAAGGCTATGCAATCACTGTAAAAATCGACATTTTAACCGAGGCCCAGAGGGCTGAGTGTCATACACCATTCGATTCAGTTCGTCGAGATCGGCAAATGTCTGTGTGTGTATGTGTGTGTGTGTCATTTAAACTCACACAATTTTCTCAGAGATGGCTCAACCGATTTTCGCAAACTTAGTCTCATCTGAAAGGTATAGCGCTCCCATAAGCTGCTATTGAAATTTTAGTTGATCCGACTTCCGGTTCCGGAGTTACGGGTTGAAGAGTGCGGTCACACAGCAAATTCCCATATAAACTGGTACCACCATGATGTTCAAATGATGTAAAACATATTAAAATTGATGTAACATTACTCTAGTTTGCTGGTCTGGATCAGTAATGATCAATCAAAGCAGCTTTGACCACATTGGCCACCTATGACGGTTCATGACGCCCCAGGGAACCCGCCAAGTTCCTAAGCTAATATCACACCCATTCCCCAACGAATTCTCTACCGATTTTTACAAACTTGATTTCAAATGAAAGATACAGTAATGCCATTGACTGCTGCTGAATTTCATTCGGTTCTGACTCTTGTTTCCGGGGTTACAGGGGTGTTAGTAAGGATACACTGGAATTTCCCATATAAATCGGTACAAACGTAATACCTCAGAGGCTAAAAACTATTGAAATGGTCACCAAATTACTTCTAATCGCAGATCTAGATCACTGATTGCCAATCAAACATTCTTTGAATATATTGTCCACTATCGACGATTCCGGAATTCCGGGCATATTCCACAATTAAAGTCACATCGGTTCTTCGGTGATGACTGAACCGATTTTCTCAAACCAAGTCTCAAATGGAAGGCAAAATATGCAGTTGAGTATTGCGTCGCCGCCCCTCCCCCCTCGCCTTGCCCTTACACCTCCCTCCTTCATCACTCCCCTTGGACCACCCTCACGCCCGCATTTCCTTCATTCACCCCGTATACCGAAATAAGATGAAGGATTTCTGACGCATCCCCCACTCCCACTCTACTAACCCCCCATTCCCTCCACTTTCAAACCCATTCCACCAACATTTCAAAATATAATCACATGAAGATAACTTTGAACTCATGCTGATTAAGCTAATTAAATATTATTCTTTTGCCTTTCTCATATAGAAAGGTTATGCAATTGCTCCAAAAACCGACTTTCTAACCGAAGCCCGGAGGGCCGAGTCTCATATAACATTCGACTCAGTTCGTCGAGATCGCAAAATATCTGTGTGTATGTATGTGTGTATGTATGTGTGTATGTATGTGTGTATGTATGTATGTATGTATGTATGTGCGGATTTGTTAACAAAATGTCCACATCGGTTTCTCGGAGATGTCTGAACCGATTTTTACAAACTAAGATTCAAATGAAAGGTATAATATTCCCATAGGTTGCTATTGAATTTTATTTTCAACCGACATCTTGTTTCGGATTACGAGTTGAAGAGTATGGTTACAAAACAAAATTTGTTGATTTGTCCACATCGGTTTCTCGGAATTTTCTGAACCGATTTTGACAAACTTGATTTTAAATGAAAGGTCCATTAGCTGCTGTTGAATTTTGTGTGGATCCGAGTTCTGGTTCCTGAATTACAGGGTGATACGTACGATCACGCAGCAAATCCCGATTCTAACGAATTCTGCGATGAATGTAAAAAGGCGAATTTTTTTCCAAAATGTAAACACAACTGTTGAATTTGTAGATCTAGGTCACCCACAGTCATTCAAAGTCTCTTTGGCCACACTGGCCACCATCGACGGATCCGGAAGCATCCAAAATCAGAATAACGGTTATATTGGTTTCTCGAAAATGGCTAGACCAATTTGATCAACTTAGTCTCAAATGAAAGGTGTTGCGTCCCCGGAAACTGATATTAAATTCCATCTCCATCCGACTTCCGGCTCCGGAGTTACGGGTTGTGGAGTGCGATCACATAGAAAACTCCGATTCAAACCGATACCGCGATGAATGCAAAAAGATGCTCTTATATATACTTACCAATTGTAATAAGAATGAAAGATATTAAATCATAGTTTGGAGAAATGAGAAAGGCACAATTGCACCTCTAGGTGGATTAAAACAGGTTTTTTAAATTTTTATTTAGATTTTTATAGAGACCCCCTAGAGGCGGTGTTGGGAACTAGAGGGTTAATGTTGAATCAGTGAATTCAAGGTTAACAAATGCTTAATACGTTGCAAATCATGCCTGGTTCTAACCAGAATATTCTATATGTAAATTCTTGTAAGAAAATTTCTTTTTCTTAACATAATTGCAAAGATTGAGGGAAAGATGGTTTGATGCAACGAACCAATCATGCTACGAAACGGCACGAAAGAGGAGAGAAGTGTTAAAATCATTCATAAAAGCTGCTAAATTAATGATCTCGCAAGGTTGAAGATATTATTCGATTTTATGCTAAATATAAGGATATTAGCAGAAATTTCTCTGTAATGATTTTTTGATACCCTATCAGCCCAGCGTATGAAATTGCATACGTTAGTTTTTTTCGCAACAAAACGTTTCAAAGAGGGTACTTTATTTAACATAGCTGGGTTATAATGGGTTAAAAATGGCTTTATTTTCGTCCAACATGTTGTTCGATTGAATCTTGCGAAAGGCAGCTATAGCATTTTTTTACCTGCCAACATCTCTCTCTCATTATTCGTTTCAGGTGGGATTTTCGATTGATTGACACCGGTGTAGTGGAGTGCACTGGAACTGCACCATTGTTGCACTTGCTAGCAGAAGTGCAGAAAACTGGGTATGTTCCATAGACACTTCTGCAAGAAAGTGCAGAACCAGTGCACTCCACTACACCGGTGCACATCAATCGAAAAGCCCAAGAATGATTTCAGATATATCCCAGTCAAAACAAAAAGTCTGAAATACGAATTTGCACGATGGCACATAACAAGGTAGGAAAGACAACCGTTCGCACAAGCTGAGCTGTTTGAGGAGCACCTCACACGGCCGCGGCTTGTTGTGTATTGATAGTAATATCTGTTCGTTAAAAAATGTTCAATCATTGCTTCCACGCTCAGTTTCCATGTTAAATGGAGAGAAAAGTAAACCCACCGCTGTTTCTGGCTCTTCTTCGTATAATGCATCGAGAAGCATAATTTAAATGGCAACTACATGATCCGTCAGTTCCTCGTTACCGGGGCTTCACGCGAAAATTAGTGCCATACAGTTTCTATGCATATGCTGTACACAACACGAACACGAAAAGTTTCGCGTACGGACCGAGTGAATGTGCACTCGAGAAATGTATTCAACTTATCCTGACGGTACGGTGACGCTATGTTGATGTTCTTTTCTGTTCGCGTAAGCTGACAAGTTGTATGAATCGTACGTCGTATATTTTCAATAAGGTGTGTTCAAACACATACATCTCATTGATGTGTTTTAACCTCAGCTCAGATGATAAACATGCGATGATGCCGGTTGTGTTCTGTCGAAGCATAAATGATGGAGATCACATGATGTGAAACAATGAACGAGACGTAACGCCCAAGCGGACAAAATTTACAGTATTTGGTAACACAACTAAAAACTCTTTTGACGTACTTCAAAACTTATTTGTTTTTCGCAAATGACGGATTTTCCAACAACAAAATTGTCGTAATGTTTCTTGTAGATATACGGTTTATCACTCCAATAATACGGATTGTGGTTCGATGATACCTGGTCTAGTCCGTTTGTTTTGTTTGAACAGGTATATTAGTATATAATCTAAAAAAAATTGAAATGTTTTAGTGTTTATGTAGAAACCATTGTATTTAAATACAGGTAATTTGCTTCACTTGTTATATTTCTTTTGCAACCAGAAGCATAAAAATTGATGTCAATGTGCTGTTTTTGGTCTATTCCGATGCTGTTAGGTAGTCGAGGAATATTTTAACATTCTCACTTATTAGAAAGAAAAAATATGATCCGATTTTGTCTATTTTCCCATTTTTTCAGGCCAAAATACGTCATATGGTTGATACACACGGATTGCTCTGATAATTCAACTTTACAGCAGCATGTCTAGTGAAAACATCATGCGCGAATTCCAGATCTCTAGATTATCAATTTCCAGATTATCTGAAATATGTACACAAATTCTTGTTTGTTTTTGCCATCACAGATCAAGGATCGTTTGGCCTGAGACACATATCAATATGGTCAAATGTGCAGTGGAATGAAACAAATGAATAAAGACAAGTTTTCATCCAGCTTATTTTCCATTATGCTTCATCGCAAAATTAGTGTTATACGGATTAATACTTTTACAATGTAGATATGATTTTAAAATGTTATCATTCTTTAGTGATGGCACAAAACTGACCATTAACAATCGAAAAGGCAAATCAAGTTAATATGTACAAGGATCTTTTAATTCAATTCTTTTTCCATTATGTATTCGTCCTAGTAAGGACGGTGTGCAGTTACGGACAAAACAATAAAATAGCGGTAAGCTTGAATTTAGTTGGTACCGCCACACGGTACTATCTTTGATTTTAGGCCTGAGTTTAGTCCGGCCTAAGACGTTAGTACCTGTCATTGCAGAAATGGCTGCATCCTGAAGCCAAATGAAAACAGTGTAAAAGGCCTCCATGTTCCTCTTGCATACATCTCAATAATTTGAATCAATTTTTCGAACTTTATGTGCAATATTATGGGCCATGTTGCACACAAACCATATGAGGGCAAGTAAGCAAGTTTTATCTCGTACGAAAAACAGGTGTAATCCAATTTTAAATGCATTTTTTTAAATATTCTTTATCGTCCTATATCTAGAAGGTGCTACACGCTCATTTCAAAACGCCACATCGAAGAGTTATATTTCAGGTTAGCAGAAGTCGAATCATATTGAAACAAACTGTCGAACGAAATTTTATAATTGGATTCAGAGATGAAAATTGTTTTCGTTCGTTAGTTTACCTATGGCTATCAAAATGAGTGAAGTTTAATTTGCTCACAATTATTAAACAATTAAATTTAAATGTTATCGGAGCTTGCTTGTATTATTTCGTAATTTATAATTTTCTAGAATATCTTGAACGATGTGCATTTCCGCTGTAGTGCAAATTTTCGGTTAATTCTTTATGATAGAACAGATATGCACAGGGTACGAGAGAGCTGTGAAAGCTGAGACTAGACAGATGACTTGGCAAAATGACGCAAAAAGTTGAATACGGAAAAATCGCTTAAATCGTATCGGAACTTAAGGGGGCTTGTGTAAGGTGTTATCGGCAAAAAATTGGATACTTTAATTTTTTTTCGATGCAAAGATTCTTTGACTTTTCAGTCAGGCGCCACATCGAAATCTTGTTTTGCGGTATACACCATAACTCAAAATCTACTGGACAAACGTTGAGACATTTGCACAGTTGTTTTTCACAACATTTCACAAGTAATTAAGGGAGCTTTTATTTTTTGGTCGATTTTCGATTTTTTCGTAGTACTTTGAAACCAAAGTCCGATTATTGCTAAAACAACGATTAACATGTTATTGTAAAATAATAATATTTAGCAGTTTGCAAAAAGCTCTTGTTGCCTGGGCAATGATGTGAAGAAGAAGAATTGTGCAAAATTCAAAACGATTGGTCCAAGAAATTTTGTCTGCATCCAGTATCAGGTTCAATTTGTAAATTTATAATTGTCAATTCATTATCAGACAGATTATTAATTAAAATTACTGGAATTTTGGTATTTCAGGCATGATTGGATAATCGTGCTGATAATTTGAATTACTTCATTTTCAGCAAAGTAGATTTGCCAAATTCTATATGCATGGTTAGTAGACTGGTTGGGTAGGATGGTATAAGCCCCACCAGGCTAAAATTTCAGATTTCCATTCCATGGATGACATAATTATCTGAAGCAAATAAATAATTTTTATGGCATTTTTCATGTGTTGCAGAACAGCAACTGATACAAACTTTTCAAAAGATGTAAGCTTCCACTCTTTTTCTATAAGCATTTGATTTAATTTGGAACAGTCAGATTTGGCTGAACTGACAAACTACTAAGTGTAATGTTAGAGAAACTCTTCAAGCCCTTGGAGTGGCTAGCGCCTAACAATACAACTCTATAACGTTCTCGATAGTATGCACCATTATTAGGAAACTAACGTTTTAGTCAAGTAGGGATCTTAAATAATAAATTGTTTAAGCGGTTACTCCACTGTAGAATTTAAAAAAAAATGATTTTTTATTTATTAGTCTAAAATGTGCTTTAGGATGTAAAAAATGATATCCTAAAACATGGAGAACGAAAACAATTCAAAAATATTATTTTCAATTTTGCCGCAACGCTTCTTATGTATAACCCATGTGTACTGCAATCTTTAACCGCGTTTTTCTAGAAACCTGGCCGGAAATGTAACTCGAGCAAATGATTTTTGGTCGCTTTGAAATTTTCACAGTATATTTAAAATTGATTTTTCTAGTCACGTACGCAGGATTAAATTTTTTATTGCTTACCTTTTTATTGATTAACGATTTTGTGTAGATTTTTATGTCATTCTCTACGTTTTTTCACTCAAAACTGCGCCATTTCGCTTAAAATCAAAATATCGAAAAAATCCTACGTACATCGCTATTGACATAAGGAATCAGAAAAACTTTAGTTTTTGGCGCTAGGTCAAAAATCACGGGAGATAGATTTCCGACCGTGGACCCCTTCCAAAAAAACGCGCATGAGGTGAAAATGCTGCAAAGCCGCCATCTTGTGATGAAATAGCTCGAAAAAATTATTTTATTTGATACAATACTTATGTTATAAATCCCATTCAACAAGATGTCGATTCACCATTTTATTGAGCAATGAAAAAATTCTCGAAATAATCAGACTATTAAATGGCATAAACAGTGAATTTTAAATTAACTTTATTGTACAGTTTTTTAACGTAGCCGTGTATTGCTGATCAGAACGCAGCAATGCAAATGGCAGAATTATGTTACCGGAAGAAGACAAAAATATGCAAAAATTTGTCATGCTTCTCTTGCATACATTTCGTTATTTTGAATCCTCTTTTCGGCTTTCTTCTGGATAAATATGGGTCTCTTTACTCACAATAAAGATGGCAATAAATAAGCCAGTTTATCAGGTAGGAAAGACAAGCACTGTCGAACTACACTAATAAAATAAAATACCAATTAATGCGTAGAAAACTACGCATTTTCAATAAAAGTGGAATAACCCAGTGGGTAAAGAGTTCGTATCCATAAATGAATACAGCTCTTGTACGTCAACCTGGGTATGTTTTACCCTTTATTTTTCGCAGAACTGTTACAACAACACGCGTGAAAAATAGCTATTCATGAAAATCGCGCCAGAATGAAAAATACTGTCAATAGAATTATTTCTGAAATTAAAAAAAAAACATAAAAAACATTCATTTCGCATTATTGTCTCCTTAACTACTTAACAAAATAAAACCGCCAACTGGATATATTTTTAATGGCTGGATCTTTTGGCTGCTCCAAAAATGCCAAACGCATATTTGCAACATTCTCAGTAGTTTAAACAGCCGTTTTTTATGAGCATTGCCGAAATGTTCCGTTTCCGCCACGTACTCAGATGCAGGCCGGCAATTTGCAGCTTCCGCTACGAACCTTAGTTTGCAGGTTAACTCGCTTAAAATAATTCTCAATGACTTTTCGCTCATTACACTAGTTTACAAATTTTGGGTTAATTGCATGAAGTTAAGAAAAAAGGTGTTTTCTAAGTCAATTTTGGGTCGCTTAGCACGAAAATCATATTCATTTTCTTTTTCAAAGAATTGTTTTTGTGATTTTTTTAAAAAGGTGTTTTTGAGAACTTTTTGCAGTTTTTGGTCAATATCTTAGGAACAAATCTTCCGATTAACACAAACGGCTCACCATTTGAAAGGTATTGATGTGCCCATTCCAAAAATGTATAACATGTTAGGATAAAATATCAACAATTTAAGGGTTAAGAGCAACCAAAGTAAAAAAGTAGTGTTTGGTAAAATTGCTAATTTTTGGTTGATTTTTCATAAAATAAATCAGCAAAAAAAATCTTTTAATATCTTATGTGATAGTCAAACTTCTCACGTGAATTTTAAGCCTAAGATCACGAAAATCCGACAAAAACTGGCGATGTTATTAGACACCGAATGAAAGTTGCTCTGCTTTTCACATATCTCTTTTGGTCTTAAATAAGATTACACTAGTTTACAAGAAAAATGAAGTTACGAGAAAAAGTGTTTTCTAGATAAATTTTGGGTCGCTGAATACGAAAATAATACTCAATTTCTCTTTCAAAGCAGTTCGAGTTTAAAAAAACCTGTTTTAATCCACCTAGAGGTGCAATTGTGCCTTTCTCATTTCTCCAAACTATGATTTAATAGCTGGTTCGTACAATATAACATGATGGAAATGTCTTTTATTCTTATTACACTTGGTAAGTATATATAAGAGCACCATTTTGCATTCATCGCGGTATCGGTTTGAATCGGAGTTTTCTATGTGATCGCACTCCACAACTCGTAACTCCGGAGCTGGAAGGCGGATGGAGATGGAATTTAATATCAGTTTCCGGGGACGCAACACCTTTCATTTGAGACTAAGTTGATCAAATCGTTCTAGCCATTTTCGGGAAACCAATATAACCGTTGTTCTGAATTTGGATGCTTCCGGATCCGTCGATGGTCACCTTTTTACATTCATCGCAGAATTCGTTAGAATCGGGATTTGCTGTGTGATCGTACGTATCACCCTATAATTCAGGAACCAGAACTCGGATACACACAAAATTCAACAGCAGCTGATAGTTTGTCAAAATCGGTTCAAAAAATTCCGAGAAACCGATGTGGACAAATCAACAAATTTTGTTTTGTAACCATACTCTTCAACTCGTAATCCGGAACAAGATGTCGGTTGAAAATGAAATTCAATAGCAACCTATGGGAATATTATACCTTTCATTTAAATCTTAGTTTGTAAAAATCGGTTCAGCCATCTCCGAGAAACCGATGTGGACATTTTGTTAACAAATCACATACACACACATACATACATGCATACATACACACATAATTACACACATACATACACACAGATATTTTGCGATCCCGGCGAACTGAGTCGAATGTTATATGAGAATCGGGCCTACGGGCCTCGGTTAGAAAGTCGGTTTTTGGAGGAATTGCATAACCTTTCTATATGAGAAAGGCAAAAGAATAATATTTAATTAGCTTAATCAGTATGAGTTGAATGTTGTCTTCATGTGATTATATTTTGAAATGTTGGTGGAATGGGTTTGAAAGTGGAGGGAATGGTGGGTTAGTAGAGTGGGAGTGGAGGATGCGTCAGAAATCCTTCATCTTATTTCGGTATACGGGGTGGATGAAGGAAATGCGGGCGTGAGGGTGGTCCAAGGGGAGGGAAGTGATGAAGGAGGGTGGTGTAAGGGCAAGGAGGGGGGAGGGGCGGCGACGCAATACTCAACTGCATATTTTGCCTTCCATTTGAGACTTGGTTTGAGAAAATCGGTTCAGTCATCACCGAAGAACCGATGTGACTTTATTTGTGGAATATGCCCGGAATTCCGGACTTCCGGAATCGTCGATAGTGGACAATATATTCAAAGAATGTTTGATTGGCGATCAGTGATCTAGATCTGCGATTAGAAGTAATTTGGTGACCATTTCAATAGTTTTTAGCCTCTGAGGTATTACGATTGTACCGATTTATATGGGAAATTCCAGTGTATCCTAACTAACACCCCTGTAACTCCGGAAGCAAGAGTCAGAACCGAATGAAATTCAGCAGCAGTCAACGGTATTACTGTATCTTTTATTTGAAATCAAGTTTTTAAAAATCGGTAGAGAATTCGTTGGGGAATGGGTGTGATATTAGCTTAGGAACTTGGCGGGTTCCCCGGGGGCGTCATGAACCGTCATAGATGGCCAATGTGGTCAAAGCTGTTTTAATAGATCATTAGTGATCCAGACCCGCAAACTAGAGTAATGTTACATCAATTTTAATATGCTTTACATCATTTTAACATCATAGTGGTACCAGTTTATATGGGAATTCGCTGTGTGACCGCACTCTTCAACCCGTAACTTCGGAACCGGAAGTCGGATCAACTAAAAATTCAAAAGCAGCTTATTACCTTTCAGATGAAACTAAGTTTGCGAAAATCAGTTCAGCCATCTCTGAGTAAATTGTGTGAGTTTAAATGACACACACACATACACACACACATACACACACACACATACATACATACACACACAGACATTTGCCGATCTCGACGAACTGAATCGAATGGTGAATGACACTCGGCCCTCCGGGCCTCTGTTAAAAAGTCGATTTTTGCAGTGATTGCATAGCCTTTCTTTATAGGAGAAAGGCAAAACGTTTTGCCTTTCTCATATAAAGAAAGGCTATGCAATCACTGTAAAAATCGACTTTGTAACCGAGGCCCGGAGGGCCGAGTGTCATGCACCATTCGATTCAGTTCGTCGAGATCGGCAAATGTCTGTGTGTGTATGTATGTGTGTGTGTATGTGTGTGTATGTGTGTGTATGTGTGTGTATGTGTGTGTCATTTAAACTCACACAATGTGTGTGTGTATGTGTGTGTGTCATTTAAGCTCACACAATTTTCTCAGAGATGGCTGAACCGATTTTCGCAAACTTAGTTTCATCTGAAAAGTATAACGCTCCCATAAGCTGCTATTAAAATTTTGGTTGATCCGACTTCCGGTTCCGGAGTTACGGGTTGAAGAGTGCGGTCACACAGCAAATTCCCATATAAACTGGTACCACCATGATGTTCAAATGATGTAAAACATATTAAAATTGATGTAACATTACTCTAGTTTACGGGTCTGGATCACTAATGATCAATCAAAGCAGCTTTGACCACATTGGCCACCTATGACGGTTCATGAAGCCCCCGGGGAACCCGCCAAGTTCCTAAGCTAATATCACACCCATTCCACAACGAATTCTCTACCGATTTTTACAAACTTGATTTCAAATGAAAGATACAGTAATGCCATTGACTGCTGCTGAATTTCATTCGGTTCTGACTCTTGCTTCCGGAGTTACAGGAGTGTTAGTAAGGATACACTGGAATTTCCCATATAAATCGGAACAATCGTAATACCTCAAAGGCTAAAAACTATTGAAATAATCACCAAATTACTTCTAATCGCAGATCTAGATCACTGATTGCCAATCAAACATTCTTTGAATATATTGTCCACTATCGACGATTCCGGAAGTCCTGAATTCCGGGCATATTCCACAAATAAGGTCACATCGGTTCTTCGGTGATGACTGAACCGATTTTCTCAAACCAAGTCTCAAATGGAAGGCAAAATATGCAGCTGAGTATCGCATCGCCGCCCCTCCGCCCCCCCGCCTTGCCCTAACATCTCCCTCCTTCATCACTACCGTCCCCTTGGACCACCCTCACGCCCGTATTTCCTTCATCCACCCCGTATACCGAAGTACCCCGTAATCCTAACGCATTTCCAAATTATAATCACATGAAGATAACATTGAACTCATGCTTATTAAGCTAATTAAATATTATTCTTTTGCCTTTCTTATATAGAAAGGTTATGCAATTGCTCCAAAAACCGACTTTCTAACCGAGGCCCGGAGGGCCGAGTCTCATATAACATTCGACTCAATTTTCCGAGATCATAAAATATCTGTGTGTATGTATGTGTGTATGTATGTATGTATGTATGTATGTATGTATGTATGTATGTATGTATGTATGTATGTATGTATGTACGTATGTGTGTATGTGTGTATGTATGTATGTATGTATGTGTGTATGTATGTGTGTATGTGCGGATTTGTTAACAAAATGTACACATCGGTTTCTCGGAGATGGCTGAACCGATTTTTACAAACTAAGATTCAAATGAAAGGTCTAATATTCCCATAGGTTGCTATTGAATTTTATTTTCAACCGACATCTTTTTCCGGATTACGAGTTGAAGAGTATGGTTACAAAACAAAATTTGTTGATTTGTCCACATCGGTTTCTCGGAATTTTCTGACCCGATTTTGACAAACTTGATTTTAAATGAAAGGTCCACCAGCTGCTGTTGAATTTTGTGTGGATCCGAGTTCTGGTTCCTGAATTACAGGGTGATACGTACGATCACGCAGCAAATCCCGATTCTAACGAATTCTGCGATGAATGTAAAAAGGTGATTTTTTTCCAATATGTAAACACAACTGTTGAATTTCTAGATGTAGGTCCCCAACAGTCATTCAGTCTTTTTGGCCACACTGGCCACACACCATCGACGGATCCTGAAGTACCCAAATTCAGAATAACGGTTATATTGGTTTCTCGAAAATGGCTAGACCGATTTGATCATCTTAGTCTCAAATGAAAGGTGTTGCGTCCCCAAAAACTGATATTAAATTCCATCTCCATCCGGCTCCGGAGTTACGGGTTGTGGAGTGCGATCATATAGAAAACTCCGATTCAAACCGATACCGCGGTAAATAGGTTAGATATTTTAATGGGGATGCCAAAAAAACCACGCGACATAAAAAGGACCACTTCTCGACAAACATATGATTACGGCCTAAAAGCCAACTGTCAAAATCCACTTTGAATGGAAATTCCGGACAACCGTTACATGCCTATCACAAATGTTGGTAGTAAACGAAAGAGAAAAGTTTTCTCTTTCATAAACTGTTGTGAACTGTGTTCGACTAGTAACGTTTTGTCCGGAATTTCCATTCAAAGTGAATTTTGACAGTTGGCTTTTAGGCCGTAATCATATGTTGGTCGAGACTTTCACTACCCGAGCAGAATTTCGTTATTTCCCAAATTTTGCAGTGCAGTGCAGTTTGCACGGCAATATTACATTGAAATATTCAGAAAGGCAAAAAAATGCAGAATCGGCAGTCCCAAAAAGTCGATATCACAAAAAAAAATATTTGGAGATAACAAGAAATCTCGACGTTTTATGCATTTTAAAGATGTTTGGCATCAAAAATACGAATTCGATTTCTGATTTCTGATATTTTGAGCTCCGGCTTATATGAGAATTTTATATGTGACCGGACGGTTTAGTCTATATTTCCGGAACCATATAAGCGATCCGTACGAAATTTTGTAGACATCTGTGGGAATATTATAGCTATCATTTGGGACAAAGTTTGTGAAAATCGACCCAACCATTTCCGAGAAACTGATGTGAGTTCGTTAATTTTGAAAGATGGCAGCTTTTCCCGGGCACTTCCGGAACCGCCTATGGCGGTCAATGTGGCCAAAGAGACTTTGAATGGCTGTTAGTGACTGTTAGTTAATACTACAAATCGAAGCAGTTTTGGTTACATTTTGGAAAAATTTTCACCTTTATACATTCATTGCAGAATTTATTAAAATCGACATTTTCTGCGTGATCGTATTCATCACCCTGGAATTCCGGAACCGAAAGTCGGATCCATTAGAAATTCAATAGCAGCCTATGGCAACGTTGTACCTTTCATTTGAGACTAAGTTTGTCAAAATCGGCTCAGCCATATCTGAGAAAAATGAGTGACATTTTTGGTCACATACACACACAGACGCACATACATACACACATGTACATACACACAGACATTTGCCGAACTCGACGAACTGAATCGAATGGTATATGTCACTCGGCCCTCCGGTTTTCAGAGCAAGTGCCATACCTTTCTATTGAGAAAGACAAAAATGAAAAACAAATTTGATCAATGCTTGTTTCGTCCTTATTATTTAAAAACTTGAAAAGTGGCAAATTTCGGTCTACGTGGTTTATGAATAGTGCCTTTGGAATGCGGGGTGGTGGTGTTATAAGTTTAATTGGATGTGTCGGAAAGCGCAACTTATTTTAGTATGCAGTGTGGATGAAGGGGATGTGTGTTGTGACTGGTCTGAGTGGGTGGGGGACATAGAGGAAGAGGGTAAGGGGTACAGCGAGGGGGATTGATGCGAGTGCAACACCCAACCGCAAATTATACCTGCAATTTGAGACTTCCCATTGGGACCCCAAATATCGTTCAACACGGATTCTACAATGTACATCTGTTGAACAGTTATTTGGGTGTCGTTCAACGAACGTCCTTTATTAGACGATTTTGAAACCAACCGGTCTTAGGGAGTAGGTTTGTGAAAATCGGTTCAGTCCTTACCAACGAACCGATGAAATTATATCTGGAATAAAGCCGGAATTTGCAAGGATTTGCTCGAATTCAATTTGGTTCGTCCGCTAGAGCCCATCAAACTACCAACTATTAATTTTCATATGAAGCTGATAAAATCGGGGGTAGATAAAATCGGGGCTTCACTGTAATGATATAGAGAATGGATTCGAATGTGCGATAAAAAAAACTAATGATTTTTATTTAAAGCTTTTGTTTTTGAAACCTTGAAATGTATCAAAAATAACATCGAATTGCGCATCAACTTTACTTGCGCATGTTTTGTTTATTTTGCTGGCATATCGCGAAATGCTCAAAATAATCCTACCAATAATATCCTGTCATTTTTGCATGATTTTATGGCGTTTTCGTTTTTTCTTGGTGCTACACCGGTGTAGTGCAAAGAAAGAGATAGACTGATTACACCCAAGTTTGAATGAGTGTAGCACCGACTACACACTGTAGTGCACTGTCAAAAATGAATATGCCATTAGATTTGATTTCTGGGGAAAATCGTGCACGGGGTATCGGGTTTACCTACGATGTCGGACTTACCACTAGTTCCCCTACACAATTTATGAGTCGATACACAATCCGTTGTCTGCACTTCGCGAAACATGCCTGTAATAGGTTGCTTCCCTTCATCCTCATTCAGTTGAATTCGAGAATAGTTTTTGTGTGTATGTTTTACGGCGGCGAGTGTAGTAGATCGCATACAGAGAGCAGAGCATAGGAGAAACAGCTTGAACGGAGTAGCCATTTTTATTACAACACAGTTTAACGCGTCACTTTGAGTGCTGGGTTTGAAATAATAATTGATGTTTTTTCCTAATGCAAAATTTTGCCTATTTTCCATGCTCGCATAGTGAAATTGTTTGATAACGCCGAATCAATGTGTTATGTACACTTGACTAAATCGTGTTGACCATACTGAAAGTTAATTTGAATTCATGATAACTAGCAAAATTGGTTTAAATATACATTGGATGGAAGAAAGTCGGAAGAAAAGTAAGGTTGCATTTAGCTAAAAGGTCCCTCATCTACAAAACCAACAACACCGCCTTGAAAGAGCAATTGAGAGTGAGAAGAGATGAAACGATAAATGTATTAGTGAGGTGAATAAAATGATAAATGGGAATGTCGAGGAGGTGTTTGTGGTGAAGTTATCATCGATGTTTATGTAGAAACGAAAAGTGAATAATATAGTTTTTTCTGCTGCTGAATATAAATAAATATATGTGTGTTGGTGAGAGAAATGGACTGTTCATTATATTTTCCATTGATTTAATGAATGAATAGTGAATTTATCGTTGGTTGCTGTTTCTGAAGGTGCAAAATGAAGAAAATGATTTAACGAAGGGTGGTGACAGTTTGTTCCCCCCGGCGGCAGTCATTTCGATTGCCCAGTGAACGTCAAAGAAGTGAAAAGCTTACAAAGAAGCGTAAATGTATGTAATAGAATTGCATTTGCTTTAGGAGAAGTATGGGGAAGCAGTGAGGCAAACCTAGTGATAATTGAAAATGATTTCTTGTCTGAATTATTTAATAATTCTTTCAATGTAGCTTTGATGCAAAGCAAGCCGGTTACAAAATAAATTCAATGAATTGCAATTTATATTTAAAACAACTGAACCATGTGAAAGCTCTTCAGTATACTGTTTTATAAAATTTTTGCCTGCGAAGTCGGGATAGTCGTTCACACCTCACGAGACCGAAAAAAGCCATATTTAATACAAGAGTTAATCTTCGGTAAATAGGTAAGTTAGTTCGCTACCGGCTAGTTTTATTATATTTTATTGTACTCATTATATCCGTAGTATTTTACTTATGGGTACCCTAATAAAACGTTGAGAACCTTAATAAAGTTGCCTAACATGAGAAAATATTGGATTTGTTTTAATGGTATTTCAAATAGATTGCAGTTGCTTGAGTGATAATATCGTTACTTTCTCGTAATTTTTTCAAAATGAAAATGGATATGAAATTTACGAAAAAATATATTGCATATTGCTTTGAAAGTTAGATTTTTGATGCACTTCGCTATCACACTTTTTCACGGTTGCCAAATGAAATGATATGAAATCGACGAAAAATTAACTTTCCGTCAAATTTATTGTAAAAACCGGGATACTGGCAGCCATGCTAACCTTCCAGCTACTAAAAGTAAGAAGAAGTTTGTTTTTGACACTTCTATGTCAATCATTTGTCAGGTCGAAGGAGTTGCACTTTTGATTCATCACACTTTCATACTGTGCAGTTCGATTTGATGGGAACTGTGCAATATATTCAGGACGCAAAAACAAACTGCAAAGATACTTCTAAGGCTGCTTTCTGTTGGCCACTAGTTCTAACGTTTTCGCTGCTATTACATTGCATACCCCTTGTCTTAATTCAGGAATTAACCTTGTTCTGTCTTTGCTGATAGTGTGCGGTTATTTATACTAAGACGAAAACGCCAGCCCCATATAGGGTAATCTGTTTATTGTAACCTTATTCGAGAGGATGACGCGAACATTAGGCACTATTTACACCTATCCGATCCGTTTCAGTATCGTGCACGGACACAAATATTCTTTCCAGGGTGGCCAGACCTACCGATTTATCGGTAGTCCTACCGATTTTGGTCTTCCCTACCGATTCCCAGACGACCAAGGCAAAACTACCGATATTTTGTTATTCCTACCGAAAACTACCGATTTTTATTGATTTTGGACACATCCTACTCAACATTAATTTTTTGGGTGGGATATGGTCAGAGATCTGTGTTGTCAGTATTTTAAAATTCAATGTCAATACTACGTTTTGGGACAACAATCCGGCCTACCGATAACTACCGATAAACTTTTAGTGACCCTACCGATATTAAGGAATTCTATCTGGCCACCCTGATTCTTTCATACACATCAAGTGCTAGCATTCACACTCTTGCCCGGCACGGTGCATTTGAAGCGCGTGAAAGAATATTGGCGTCTGTGCACGGTACTACACCGTCACTGAATTGGAACGGAAAGGCGTGAAGATGGCCTTATTCTTGGTTTTCTATCCCTTAGCAATCAAAAGATATTAAGAAAGTGAGTTTAGTGCCCAAAAGTTAACGACGCTGAATCTGAATAAAGACTCGCCATCTCAATCGTCTGTGTACCATTTATCTGTCAGTGTCAGTGGTAAACAAAAAATTACAAAATGTTATTGAAATGATGCATTATAACGCACTGGTCAATTCGCTTCACCCAAAGTTCTAAAAAAATTCGCAATGTTTTATGCTTAGGGATTTTGGATTTTGTTGGTCCCTACAATCTATTTGAAGAATCAAAGCAAAACTAAAACGTGTTGTGAGACACCTGTCTATCAGGCCTGCAATTACAAAAAGGATGATGGGTTAATTTTTATAAAGGAAGTGAATTTCTAAACGATATTCTTATAGGTAAATACAAATTATTATGATATGGAATATAAAAGTGATGGTAAGAAATTACCTTTATTTTATTGCGCAATTTGGTAAAGTTATAATTCATGAAGTTTTGAAGTATTGCAAAACCTACTCTGAATTATAAAAGGTTATGTTATTTTTGTCATATTGCGACCATGAACGTCCTGCATTACGTCGGAGAATTCATCCGTCCAATAAAGGAAGGATATGCGGTTTTCGCATCTCTTTTCTTACTTGCAATAATATCCGCCGAAGTAAAATGAGCTGAACATATAATTTTGGCGCTTACTGGAGAAGTGCAAGAGCTGCTTTCATTTATGAAACACTGGATAAGGAATTTTGAAAAAGATGGTAAAATTTCCGGATGCACCAAAATAGCTCAGGCACGCGTGAACAACACATTTTTGCTTTTCTGAAAAATAACCAATATCAGCGGTTATTAAAACAAAAAATATTTAAGTAACGTCAGATTTTTGCAGTTATATCTTTGATAGATTTCTATAACTTACCTAACGTTTTTCTTGCCGTTTTGGATTCCGTGTTGAAGATATTAGAGAAGGTTTCGTAAATACCAAAAAAATTCACCGTAGTTTGACGGATGTCAAATTTCCCATCATCATTTTTACATACTTGCCATCTGTAAGTCAATCACGCTTTGATTCGCCAATAGCAACACGGCGCTTGTTTCAAGTGGTGGATTAAAGCGAAAGGGTATCCACCCTTTCGACTGGCAGATTGAATTATTTTTGCTGTCAATTCAACTAGATCCAAACCGATGCAGTATCCTATGGTTGCTGGTTTATTACACATAATCGAGAAATTAAGTATTCAATTTGCACAATATTTTAAATTTCAAGTGAATTAGCTAAAGTATTGGGATTACCCCAGTTCAAAACTAAATCTAAAGTAAACATCATTCAATTGCACAATGTTTAAATTTAAAATTTATGTTAGCTTTCCAAAGTAATGGGACCATATCAATTCAAATGTTCAAAATCTACCTAGTAATCTTAAAGAACCATAATCCACGCGAACCAAACCGTCAAATAAAGTGGCTATGTTCCTAATTATAAGCAACTTTAAATACATTCCTTTCGTTCTTTTCTTCCACTTCATTGGTCTGTTTTTGCTTTACTTCTATTAGGTTAGTTTCCACTAATCATGTATACTAAAAAATATGAGTCAGTTTATACGCTTTTACTTAATCTCTTTTCATTTTGTTTTTTCCTTTTTATTCGTTATGTTATTTCTCCATTTATTACTATATCTTAAGCTAGATTCATATTAAAACTAATGCAATCAATGGCATATTCTCTCATAGACCCTATGTTTGAGCAAACGAATGGATCACAGTTGGGGTTTTCGATTGATTGACACCGGTGTAGTGGAGCGCACTGAAACTGCACCGTTTTTGCACTTTCTAGCAGAAGGGCAGAAAACTGGGTATGTTCCATTGACACTTCTGCTAGAAAGTGCAAAACCAGTGCAATCCACTACACCGGTGTCAATCAATCGAAAATCCTAAGTGGATCACGCAAACATTTCCGACGGCTGGTTTACTGCCTATAATCGCAAGTCAGTCCCATGTTCTATGGGATTTCATATCTACATGGGACTGACTTGCGATTACAAGCAGTTTAGTGGCTGCTCATCCGCCGGATCTTTAGCGGCTTTTTGCCTCTTCGGATCCTTGGGGTCTACTATGCGACCAAACCGTTTATTTATTTATTTCAAGTCGTCAATCAGATGTAGACCGGTTTCTTACAATAATTATTAAACTAACTTTACACTAGTTAAAATTTTGGTTTACTTTAAACTGCTGCTTAAGTTTTGTTTTCGACATAGTGAAGTCAATGCTTTCGCAATGTTTGTTGTAAATATTCATCATTTGGTTTAACGGGCCAAACTTGGCATAATTAGTGCGATGGCGAATTGTACAAAAGATGCTGCGGTTACGTAGTTGTCGAGAAGGAGCATAAAAATTTAGTTTCGATAAAAGTTCGATTGAATCAATACGATGTGATACAATGTCGTTTACAAATGATACCATAGAAAATTCACGACGATCTTTCAAGGTTTGTATGTCAATTAGCATGCACCGTGCTTCATAAGATGGCAAATGTAGTCCAGTCCAACCTAGTTTACGAAGAGCGAACATCAAAAACTGCTTTTGTACTGATTCTATCCGGTTTGCATGCGTTGCTGAAAAAGGCGACCAAACTATACTACAATATTCTAGTGTTGAACGCACATAGGCTACATATAATGTTTTTATTGTGTAGGGATCTTGGAAATTATAGCTGAAGCGTTTAATAAAACCTAGTGTGCTGTTTGCTTTGTTAATTATTGTGTTATAATGATCTATGAATGTTATTTTGGAATCTATAATAACTCCTAGGTCTCTTATTCTGTCACACTTTTCTACTTGTTGATTTCCCAATAAGATTCTATTGTTCTGTATATTATTCTTTCTACTCAATGTTATGGAATTACATTTTTTTACATTCAGTTTCAGCAGGCTTTTATTACACCATGTATAAAATATATTTACTTCGTTTTGAAATGTCTGAAAGTCTTCACCATTTCTTATTTCTAGAAATAGTTTCATATCATCAGCATATATAAGAACTTTTACATTTTTTAGAATGAAGGAAATGTCGTTAACAAATAAAATAAAGAATAGCGGGCCCAAATGAGACCCTTGAGGGACTCCTGATGTAACTTGAATTGGGATTGATTTTATCCCTTTAAATCTAACAGCTTGTTCACGATTTGTAGGATATGATTGTACCCATGTAAGAAGTCCTGGCTCAAACCCCATTTTTTCTAATTTAAAAAGTAGCATGGGTATGTCGATGCGATCAAATGCTTTGCTAAAATCTGTATAAAGAGCTTCAACGTAGTTTCCGTTATCCATTGCTGTTAATGTGTAGTTAATGAATTCGAGTAGATTTGTACTTGTAGAACGCCCTTTGAAAAAACCATGTTGCACATGGGTAATTCTGTTCTTGATTTGGTGGAATAAATTTTCATTAACAATCGCCTCGAAAATCTTGGGAATGCACGAGATGATAGCTATTCCACGATAGTTACGCACATCGGATTTTTTACCATTTTTAAAAATTGGAACTAGGAAAGAGCTTTTCCATGTTTTAGGAAAACAACCTGATTCTAGAGACATGTTAAAAAGCCAAAATAAAGGAGCGGTTAGTTCTATTGACAAAGTTTTTAAAAACACCGGTGGAACGCCATCAGGTCCAGGGCTTTTAGAGCTATCCAAGTTTTTTAAGGCATCCATGATTGTATGTACTTTTATCTGTTTAATGTTAATATCTCTTGATAGTTCTGGGAGGAATGAAAAGTATTCACGCTCTCGATCCTTCTCTGAAAATGTAGTGTAAACTTCCTGGAAGAATGTTGCAAAAAGATTGCAGATTTCCTCTGAGTTATCGCCTACCTTTCCATCAAGATGCATTTCTGTTGGGAAATAATCCGATTTTATTTTAGTTTTTACGTAATTAAAGAAGTTTTTTGGGCAAGTTTTTATATTGCGTTCTGTTCTTGCATTGTACTCTTCAAACGCGATATCAATGGCAAGGTTCAATTGATCGCATAGATTTAAATAGTTTGTTAAGTTATCTTCGCTGTTGTATTTTTTGTAGATTTTGTGTGCTTTCTGCTTACGATTTTTTAAATTTTTGATTTCTCTATTAAACCAGATGGGATGTTTTGAGTTATAGTGACGCCTTCTTCTTTTCAAATAATATTTTGTAGAAGATGTCTACGGCAGCTTCAACATTTTCTTCATTTCTTAAAATCATTTGCCAGTTTATTGCATTAATTTTTTGCCTCAAGCTTTCACACCAACTATGCTCATAACCTCACTATCGGCATTACAATATCCCTGTAAGTTAGTAAGTTAGGTTAGTAGTACAACTTATTTGTTAAGTTCATGAATAAACTGTACACATTCATCTTTCCGTCTCTTTTTTATGACTTTAGAACACAAGTGTAGGCATCGAGACATCGCATCGTTAGAATACTGCTGACTGACAAGGGAGGCCGCTTTTCGGCATTTTCTCAGTTAAACCTTAAAGAAATGTAAAAGTAGAAGGCTAGTAGTGTACAATTCTTATGTAGCAGTCGTATGTCTATCGGTGTACGTGTTCTCCTAAGTATTTGTGACAGCTGGGTCAGGGAATGGATGTAAACTGGCGTATATGATAGAATAGTGGGTAATCCTTCCAAGTATTGGTCACTTTTCCCGGTGTTCAGTCCAAGCTTTATTCGATTCATTCCGGAAGATCAAATTGGATAAATTACGGTATGATAAATGTACCGACGCACGTGAAACATCCATTCACGGTCGGCATTAGGGTTCGCAGTACCGACCCTTTTTGGCGAGAATCGGTACTACGGCACTGAAGCCCTTAGTACCGGTAGTACCGGGAAAGTACCGGTACACGATTTTTTTTTAAATTCGAAAAAAGCTTCAAAGTGAAATTGAATGCTCAAACTGAACCTTATTCTTAGATGATTGATTTGTGCTGATCAAAAAAACATGTTAATTGTTTTTAATTGCTTTGGAAGGGCATGCTCATTTCAGTAGAAGATATTTTTCGTATGCGGCACCTTCTTTTATTTTGAAATATAGGCCACTTTGAAAACACTAACTGCTAAGCGGTGCGACTTATGACGATTTCAACAGATGTGTAAATATAAGAAACCCTATTAACAACAGTAAATCAAATCGAGAATGGCAGTAAATCCGAGCAGGTTGCTCGCATTTCCTCTCTTGCTTTTCTGTGAATTGGTTTCAACCCTTGCTTTCCTGTAAGTAAGAGTTTTGCTGAATTTTCCGATCATAAATAATTACAAATCGCCCCATTTGAAGTCCTTCACCAAGTCTAAATTTGTTAGCTACTAAATCGCTGTTCGTTCATTTATGAATAAAGTTTAAAGAGCAAACCAAATACAGACATGACTTAGACCATAGTCTTATTACGCGCCACCCAGTGAATAATGGAAACCAATCAGAATGTCGCTAATAACAAATACATAGAAATTTTTTCTGTCTCTTACACTAGATGTGAATATTTTTAAATTTAGTACAAGATCGTTAAAATTTAATTTCGACAAAATAGAGCAGGAATTTAAACATACCGTTCAGTACAACGGGAGCTAGTAATATTTAACTTCTAGAATTATTATGATGATGGCCCCACCTCACTCCCTCACAAAGGTGTTAGCTCAACGATTTATCTAGAAGGAAATCAATATAATTAAAAGTCATCTTGCAGGCCGATATTTTGAACCTAGAGAGTCTACATTATTTTCATAAAAAAAATTGCATGGTACCGAAAATACCGGTACTGGCTATTGTTCAGTACCGGTATTACGGTACCAAAAATGGGTCGGTATTCCCGGGATTTTCGGTACCGGTATTACCGGTACCACAACCCTAGTCCGCATTGTACGATAACATTCTAACAGAATGCAATTTTCGTTAGTGGTAAATAAATAATTTTTTTCTTCTACTTCATTGGTCTGTTTTTATTATACTGCAGGTCAAACTCTGCATTTCACAACCTATATAAACCAACAATAATACCGATCAATTTATATGCTTCCACTTAATCGTTTTTTTCTATTCGGTATTTCCTTTTATTACTTTATTTTAAGTTAGATTTATACTAACACTCCCGGTAATTAAATGAACGTTTTAACACTTATAAATTAACAAACGTGATCTCAAGCATTAACCCACTGCTTGCGCGATCATGAATAGTTCACGTGTGACAGTCCCTACTCTATGCCTTTAATAGGGGACCAACAAAAAACAAAATGACGCTCGTATCTATTAGACAACATGTTCCATGGTGACATAACCGGGAATTTCAGTGATATCGAGGGACTCTATTCTAGCATCTGACCCGCACACCGGAAATTAAGTATCATTTTCACGGGCCGCGCGGTCATTCAAGAACGCACGTAAATATGCAAATGACCACACGGTTACAAAATCAAATTTGTAGTAGTCACATTCGCGCTAGTACCCGCGACAAATATGTTACCATACGGATGATTTACAGATTGACATACTAAATGACGACACTACGATCGAATAACCTTTCAAACCCCCCTCCGCCCATCCATCTTCTATCCAATTCCATTGCGTCCGCATGGACCAGCTTAGCTATTACCCAAACTATCCACCTAACCATACCAGGACTGACTTAACTATAACTGTTCCTCCTGGATACGAAGAAAAAAATTAATTTCTTGACAAAAAATCTATGTTTGACGTCTGGCGACGACGACGACGTGCTATTAGCCTTCTACCGATAGTAGCAGAACGAGAGGGTGTGAATAGATCTAGGCGTGAAAACACTACCATAAAACCCGTTTTAATTCACCTAGTGGTGAGATTATGCCTTTCTTCATTATCTAAACTATGATTCATTAGCTGGTTATGTGCACTATAATTGTGGAAATGTCTATTACATTTTATTATACTTAGCACATTTTCCACGACTTGACAAACTTTACACAAAAAGCATAATATTTAATTAGCTTCATCAGCATGAGTTGAATGTTATATTCACGTGATCATATTTTGAAATGCAGGGGAACTGGGTAGGGAATCGAAGGGGTGAGAAATCCTTTATCTTATTTCGGTAGATGAAAGAAATTCGGGTGTTAGGGTGGTCCAAAGGGGGGAGGGAGTGATGAAAGGGATAGGTGAAACACAATGGGGGGAGGGCGGTGGTTTGCAATAATCCGTGATCTAGACTCGCAAATCATTGCACTCATTTTAATATGTATTACATCATTCGGACATCATGGTGTTACTAGCCCTCCGGGCCTCGGCGAAATAGTCGATTTTTGGATTGATTGCATAGCCTTTCTTTATATGGGAAAGGTGAGAATAAATAGTTGATCAGAGATCAATCCCAGTATGATTTTAATCTTGCTAGTATCTATAATAATAATTCTATAGACACTGGAAATTCACACCGTATGCATTTATGAATCAGAATTATCAGATAGTATACGCGTATTATACAATCAATCCGGTATGAGGAAGAGAAAATATTTTCGTTTATTTATAACGTTTCTCACTATCATAACTATTTGGCCTGCGTTAAGCCAAACCAAACTAAGCGCCATAACTTTTTTCGTGTATTTTTCGTACCAAAATTCATTTTTCGATAACTTACCATTTACGTAGAAAGTCAAAGAACACTTGCTTGCTTTCGTTTGCTATTTGAGCTCCCAAAACATAATAGATATTAGAGTTCCTGGTGTTACATTGGATGTTAAAGCGATTTTAGATAAAGTACCTCAAAATGGCGCTTGGTCCTCTTTGGCTTAACACAGGCCATTTGTCTATATTACGTATTAACGCTCGGTTGTTTTCAATCTAATAATTAAATCTTCGAGAAGAAATAACAAGCGCTTAAGGGGGGAGGGGGTGCGAGAAGTTAGGACATGTTGTGAAATTTGGGGAGAAGGGCGGGATAGAGAAATGTGTGACAATTTTTCCTTTGGG
Organism: Topomyia yanbarensis; assembly: GCF_030247195.1. Taxonomy (NCBI): domain Eukaryota; kingdom Metazoa; phylum Arthropoda; class Insecta; order Diptera; family Culicidae; genus Topomyia; species Topomyia yanbarensis. The sequence continues at coordinate 205,996,499 of NC_080671.1, read as the reverse complement.
GGAGGGGGAGTCAATTTTGAGCAATTTTCGCGTTACGCAGTTTATTAAATGTCCCTATATCAGGCATTGTAATGTCCAACTTTTCCGAGATAAGATGAGTCGCAAAATTCTCCGCCTCCACAAATAGCGTGAGAATGATTTTCCGGATAAAATTTATTTGACTTTCCTTCTCACCGGAGAAGGTGATAAAATTTTAATTACGTGGAAATCAATCAAAACTTCAAAAAATACACTTAATTGCAAAGAAAAGCGGCAAAGAAATATGATAGACTTGTTTTTTCGTGTTTTGGAATAACGACATATATATATATATATATATATATATATATATATATATATATATATATATATATATATATATAATATTTATATATATATATAATATATATTATATATATATATATATATATATATATATATATATATATATATATAATATATATATATATATATATATATATATATATATATATATATATATATTATATATATATATATATAAAATTCTGATCAATCGGCTCATCGGTTGCAGAGATATCGTGCGCATCACTAACGCTACTGTAAGGAAATGCTTCGGTACAACGGCCCGCAAATTAATCCATTTTCGTATGGTAAATTGGAGCTCTAGTGCGCTACATCAACAAAAACATGTAAAATCTACACCATGCTACAACGTAAGTCATAAACAAACAATCCATAATTGCGAAAAACAGCAAACTCAAGAATTCCAAAAACGAAACTCAAAAGAAACTGCTTATGTTTAAAAGAAGGCAAAATCAATTATAAAATATATTCACACGAAGTATACTACCCATATTCGCATAACACTCTCATATTCATTTTTAAGTTAGCTTCACGAATGATTTTTATTTTTAATATACTTCAAGAAATCACTGTAAAAACGCAGCGTATCAATAATTAAATTATCGTTATTCCCCTTTTTTATATCGTGAGCTGTTCTTTCGAGTTATATACCGTTCGATTCAGACGCTAGTCAACTTTACCGTTTCTGGATATCGCCAAGTTTTTTCAAACGATGATTTGGCCGTCAACCCGTCGTCGGAAGCGATGGCCCCTCGCAAGCAAATTTGTGATCCACTCGTTTCACCGGGTTGCTCAAATGTAGGGGCTATGTATTAGTTTAAGTCCGACAGAACAACAGCGACGTCGGATATTACACAACTTGAAGCGATGTGGCGTAGGGTGGATTGTACCAATAGTCGCATGCTTAAGGAAAACTTTTGATAAAAAATCGATATATATATATATATATATATATATATATATATATATATATATATATATTATATATATATATATATATATATATATATATATATATATATATATATATATATATATATATATATATATATATATATATATAAAAATCTGATCAATCGGCTCATCGGTTGCAGAGATATCGTGCGCATCACTAACGCTACTGTAAGGAAATGCTTCGGTACAACGGCCCGCAAATTAATCCATTTTCGCATGAAAATATCAACATTTTTAGTAGTATTTTGAGCAAGGCTTGGACTATATACCTAAAAAATCATGAGAACATATCAGCGAGCCTAAAGATATATAGTCCAAAGATCTGCAAATCAGTTGGAAAAGCATATTCACTGCTCACTCCAAATGTTTGCCGATAAAGATATTTCCTACAGAATTTCTTTCGCAGAACCTAAGCCTTTTGAAATAAATTAAATTCCCGAATCCCGGGAATGAGAAAACACCATTTCCCGGGAATCGGGAATCCCGGGAAATCGAAAAATCCCGGGATTCCCGGGAAATAAATTCCCGGGATGGAAGCTCTAGGTAAATCCGACCGCTTTTTTACGAAGAAAATTTTTATTTATCAAATTGAAATATATTTTTATTGTTATTATCTATTATTTTTATGCGTAATGGTTCATAATTACAAACGAACAGACACAAAACCGTGATGATTATAGTATTCGTCGAGCAATTGCTCCGATGCAAATGGGGAATATCATTACGTGCTACTTCTCGTGATTTTAACATTCCAAGATTTATATTGAACTCCATTTTCTTCATGTTACAATTCAATAACACAACATTCATATCATTGAAATACCATAAAATTTGAGTAATATCTGCACTAAATCAACCAAAAACATAGGGGGGTCAGGTTTACCCACCATTTTTAAAAACAGCAAAAATGAACATTTTTGTAAAACGCTTGTATCTTAATAATCTTAATAATATTTCCGAAGATTTAAATAAAATGTTATATTCAAAAAGATGCCCAGGAGTCATATATATGTATATTATATATATATATATATATATATCTATATATATATATATAATATATATTATACTATATATATATATATATATATATATATATATTATATATATATTATATATATATATATATTATATATATATATATATATATATATATATTATATATATATATATATATATATATATAATATATATATATATATATATATATATATATATATATATATATATATATATATATATATATATATATATATATATATATATATATATTATATATATATATATATATATATACATATATATATATATATATATATATATATATATATATATATATATATTATATATATATATATAATATATATATATATATATATATATATATATATATATATATATATATATATATATATTATATATATATATATATATATATATATATATATATATATATATTATATATATATATATATATATATATATATATATATATATATATATATATATATATATATATATATATATATATATATATATATATATATATATATATATATTCGATATCATCAAATAAAGTAAGACCATTTTTGAATGAACCATATACGCGATAAAAGGGTTTTGGATTTATTCAAGATATGGAATAAAAATCTATGTAACTTAAAACACACCTGCGATAAAAAATCGTTAAACATCTTGTTGATTAGTGAATGTAATTAAACATTTCACTAAGACGCTCAAAATGTTTGTTTCTGAAAAGAAAGGAAATGTAATGTTCATATCAAGTAACCCACTAATGAATTAAACTTTCCAAAATTAGTCGAACACATATTATTGATATGCAACTAAATAATAATTTCTGAAGCACCGTAATGAGGTGTCAATCAATTCGTTTCAATATAAAAAATAAATTTGAAAAAACCTGTTATAAAATACTTTTGAGTCACTCTAATAAGTAGTAAAGTTAATTTCTATTTTTATAACCAAAATAGGAACTCAGCGTATAAAAATTCCTTTAAAACATTTTTGAATATGTACAACAATATAATTATTTTTGGGCAACCCTAATGCTATAATGATTTTTTTTAAATATGTTAATACCAAAAACAATTTACCACACGAAAATTTTAAGAACGATTTCAGAAAATATATTTTTGGACACCCTAACGAATAGCAAAGTGTTTGTTTTTAATGTTTTAATTTTAAAAACGAATTCAGCGTACCAAAATTACATCGTCCTATTTGAACCGATACGGCAAAGTTTTGACTTTAGTCCACCTTTTGTTCTAAGTCGTGCCACTGTGCGTGGGTATCAGGATAGTTCGGGAAAGGAGTGTACTGCCGTGATACGCATAACAGTCCCACCTGAATAGGAAACCCATAGCAAATGGGACTGTTATGTGGATCACGGCAGTGTAGAACTGGTACCTAAGAGATAGTTAATTATTCAGGACTTGTTCTTATGATTATTTAACTCGACCAAGCACACCGGTTCTCAGAAATGATAAACAAACCTTTCGGGTTGGTGTAGAGATTCTTTTTGTGAATCCCTAAAATACCTTTACTCGTCTAGCTTCTCAGCATAATGATAATAGAAAAAGTGGGGGTTTGCCTGGTCCATAGTGTAATAAATACGTATATTGACTAGAACAGTTATAATCGAATTATGTTATAAGATAGAGATGAAACAGCACAGTTGTAGAAAAAGTATTTGCGAGTAAGGACTAATACGGCTAGTATGTTTTCTGTAACAATTAATAGTCGATTGGTCCGCTTCGGACCTAGGAGACAAAAAGGAGATTAGGAAGAGACAGAAGCGGATTCAATGCGAAACTTGCGAATATCGTAGACCCAAGGGCGATGGTATATATGTGTATAGGAGCAATGTATCCCTGAGCAATATGGAAGGACAGCCTCTGAGTTGTCAACCTAAACAAAATATACGTATGGTAAATTGCAGCTCTAGTGCGCTACATCAACAAAAACATGTAAAATCTACACCATGCTACAACGTAAGTCATAAACAAACAATCCATAATTGCGAAAAACAGCAAACTCAAGAATTCCAAAAACGAAACTCAAAAGAACTGCTTATGTTTAAAAGAAGGCAAAATCAATTATAAAATATATTCACACGAAGTATACTACCCATATTCGCATAACACTCTCATATTCATTTTTAAGTTAGCTTCACGAATGATTTTTATTTTTAATATACTTCAAGAAATCACTGTAAAAACGCAGCGTATCAATAATTAAATTATCGTTATTCCCCTTTTTTATATCGTGAGCTGTTCTTTCGAGTTATATACCGTTCGATTCAGACGCTAGTCAACTTTACCGTTTCTGGATATCGCCAAGTTTTTTCAAACGATGATTTGGCCGTCAACCCGTCGTCGGAAGCGATGGCCCCTCGCAAGCAAATTTGTGATCCACTCGTTTCACCGGGTTGCTCAAATGTAGGGGCTATGTATTAGTTTAAGTCCGACAGAACAACAGCGACGTCGGATATTACACAACTTGAAGCGATGTGGCGTAGGGTGGATGTACCAATAGTCGCATGCTTAAGGAAAACTTTTGATAAAAAATCGATTAATAGACCTATGAGCAATATTAATACATTAAACGAAAGCTTTCAGTCCCTACTTCATAGGAAAAATATAAAGATGGCTTAGTAACCAATTTATGTATTCAAAACCGCTTGTACCACTATAGGAACACATGTACCAATAGTGGTGCAATCGCTAATTTAGGTTCCTATTGTTGCAAATCCCATTGCTTTCTTATGGGACTTGCAACTATAGGTACACTACATCAACTATAGGTGCAAGGGAGCTCAAAATTCTAAGAAAATATTTTTTTTTCAATAGTTATTTGAGCAAATTTCAAGGATAACAGTTTTATTGTCGCATAATTTTAGTGCGATGAATCGATAAAAAAATATTTGTTGATGGTTGGTATCTTAGTTGGGCGTATAACCCACTACTGCAACTATTGGTACACCTCAACTATAGGAGCACCCACCCTAGTTACATTAGGCGTAAATTTTATTTATTAATTTGTAAAGAAGAATAAGCTAATTAATTTGAACCTTCAGCAGTAGCACGGCTCAAAATTATGTTGAACAACCTTACTTCTCGCTCAGTCTAAAATTATGTTTGTTTCCCTGTAGATAATAAAATCGCTAATGTCCTTTTATGCTAAATGTTCGTTATGCCAAATGACCCTCATTTTACGCAAAATTAGAAATTGTGCCAAATGACCGTTATCCTGGAGATAAAATAAATTATGCCAAATGTTCGTTAGGCCAAATGACCTTCAGTGTGATCATTTTCAAAATTATGACAAATATTCATAATGCCAAATGACTTTGATATTTACAGTTTGTATAATAACTCGTCGTTTTTCTTTTTATTTGCAGCTTAAAATGGTCGTATTGACCCAAGGGCTGGGGCCCTTCGTCTCCCGCCGTGAATCGTTTGAAGATAGCAGCATTGACATTACTTCAGTAAATTGCGACAAAAACAATTGCTCAACGACAAACTACACTGGAAAAAAGATTCTACTGCTATCAAAGGCCGTACTCAACTGTTCTCTGGTACGGTTTGATTTTTCTTCGTCATTGTTTTTCAACTTTAGCGAAGAAAAACTATCGTCATTCGAGGGCCCGCCAGTAGCGGAGGCCCTTTTTGCTCTTTCTGCATGGATTCAATGAAACGTAGCGAGGCGAGCACCGGCCACCACCAAAACAAGGTGGTTTTAACGAACCAAGCAACAGAGAGCAATAACAAAGTAAACCTTAGCGGTAGTAATTTAAACAATAATACGGTAAGTAACAAGCAGCAACACCAATCGGCTCTATTGAATCCAAATCAAACATCAGGAGCACAAGTATCGACGCCGTCGAACACATCAAATTCTTCGATATCGGTAACTAGTGATACTAACAAAGACTCCAACTTTGAGTATGACGATAACGAATGGGATGTTGGTATTGGCGACCTCATCATCGACCTAGATGCAGATATTGAAAAATCATCCGTCAGTGATTTAACAAGTGCATTAGGTGATTGTAGCACTACGCCAACCGCGTCATCTCAATCCGGGTCCACGTTACCAATTGGTCCCTTTTTGAATACGCAAAACAGTGACTGCAGTGAGACAGACTTGAGAAGAACACAGTGTGTTAATCCTTCTACCGTGTTACAGAAGGATAGTAGTCTAAAATTGGATAGCTCAACAAAGGGTGTATCCACTTGCATAAGTGTGAAAAGAGTTGTTTTGGAAAGCACGCCTACAAAAGAAGGAACCACGTCTTCTACACCATCAAAACATCACTCCTCCTCTTCCTCTTCCTCCTCCTCATCATTTACTTCCGGACATCACCATCACCATCACCACCACCATCATAAGTCGAATAGTGGCACGGATTCGGGCATCCGCACTGCTAGTAATCCGTCGAAGCATTCGGTGCTACTTAGCCAATTAAACAGCAGTAAACACACGAATCCGTCATTTCTTTTATCATCCGAGATTTCGGGACTAAAACATCATCACAACTCCTGTAGTGTCAGTAATAGCGTCGATAACTGCACTAGTACGGGGCTCGATCTGGACACGCTAAAGAGCAGTCGAAGTAGCAGTTCAAGCACAATGTCATCCACGACAAGTAGTTCAGGTGGTAAGTCAGCCACCAAACTTTCTGTTGATCATCAAGCTACATTAGACAAAGGATTGAAAATGAAAATAAAACGTACTAAACCTGGAACCAAGACGTCCGAGGCAAAACATGAAATAGTTAAAGCCGAGCAGAACGGTACCAGTTCACTATCTTCATCAAATGCTGATGAAAATAATAGTAATAGTAACAGCAGTTCTAACTCTAGTAACAAGAAGCATTCGTCACAATCGCAGTCCCAAACGCAACAACAGGTAGCTGGTAGTCCCAATATATCACAGCAGCAACAACAGCAGGGAGCTAAACGGGGTAGTAGCGGGCATCGACGAGACAAAACGAAAGATAAAGCTACACACCATACTCAGCGCGATAAGAATGAACACAACAGCAGTAGTAGTAGTAGCGGTAGTTGCAGTAGTACTTCATCAAGTGGTGAACGGGGTTGTAACTGCACACATGAAATGCAAGTGAATGGTATTCAGCAACCCTGTTCCAGTATATCTTGCATACGAAGTAGAACCTCAGATCAATCAATGGGACCGTTATCGCAGCGGATATCAAATCAAAATAATTCGAGGTGAGTCTAAAATTATGTTTTCGCATCATTCTACTTTCTTCTTCTTTGGGGCTTATAAGCCCAACCTTTCTGGTGGCATGTTATAGATTTTACATTATTGGTATATAGCGCAGCATGGTTGGCTCAAGCGCCAATTTCTCGAATGAACGAGTTGTGCTATCTTGTCACTAAAAAGCTGGTACTAGCAAAACAGTACCATATGCAAAATCATCATGTCGAGAAAATGTGCCCATAAGATTTTTGTTTTAGTTTTTATCCAGATGAGCTGCTTACGATTTACAACTACACTATGCCCTACCACCCCCAATCAGTTTCATTGATGTGCATTTGATCAGTAAAGTCGAAAAAAATTCACAATACGAATATAACAGATAGTGCTTTTCATATGGGATTTACATTAGTCGGTGTTTTTGTACATTTTTTGAATAAATTAAATAATTTTCAGTGCGTTATTTGATAGTACAATAAAAATGAGACCTAACCCTGAGGTTATCTCAAAACTGAAAAAATGTGTATGGGACTGTTATGCTGGCACTGGTAGAATAATTTGCAACAGCCATCGAGGGCATATTGGAGCCATAAAGCAATGATTACTGTATCATCACTGAGGAAAAATATACCGCACTTCGATATTTTTCATAGATCCTATTGGAGACATTCCTCTTATTGCCATTAGTATGATCTGTTGAGTTAAAATCCAACTAGTGGGTTGTTTTTTAGATTTTAGCAAAGATTCGCTCCTTTGGTCATCTACATTTCAAGTCAAAAATTGAATACTTATGTATATGTGCTGCGGTGAGCAAAAATCTAACTAGTACAGGCTCGAAGTGGTGCCTTCAGTTTTTCGTTGAAGTTGGGTATCCTACTTATTGAAATCTTTGCAAAAAGCCTATAATAACATCGGTCTTTGATGACATACATCAGCCATTCTCAACCTGGGGTCCGCAGACCACTAGGGGGCGTGAAGTAGTAACCAGGTGTCCGCGCAGAAGATAATTTATCTCGGAAGGAGCTTTTTTGTAACAGACTGAAAATAATATTTGGATAGTACACAAAATGCAAGCCGCGGGGGTCCGCATAACCCTGATCTACCATAATCATCAGTTAGGTTCATGTCTTGGGAGCGCTTTCCACCGTAGTATTCGTGTCACATTTGTGATATGTCAAATAACCTGTATTCTACAAATACATAATTGCGAAACGAAAAAAATAATAAAACAGTTTTATATAATTGAAAATTGTACACAACTCGTTGCGATATATGTCATTATGCATCAAAATTTGTGTTCGAGGCTCCTCAGAAACTCCATCGAACTACCATCAGCCAAAAGCTCTACGACCCTAGGCGAAAAACGACAGTGTGAAGATTGAACAGTGCAATGCATCATTACGTTATCGTAAAACTGGAAAGGTTACATACTGCTTAGTTCACCCTAGTACTTCCCAGGCTCCCATCACAATCTTTGAATCCCGTCAACTATTTAACCACACACGGGTCGCACGATACTACACTAAAAAAAATCGCACATTGATGTTACGTGAAAAGTGATATGGTTATTTTCCACTCTACTTTTCACATAGATGTTATATGACTGTCCTATAATCTATATCTAATATATAACCCAGTAAATGTAACGTGTTTTTCATATAACTTTTATTAGATTTTTATATTACAATCACCTGCTGAGAAGATGGTAGTTATTGTAAAGACTGTTAGCTTACATATGTTGGTGAGCTGATTATTATAGTGTATTCCTTTATTATTTACTTGAAGATCTATGTGACCTTTAGTGGGTTTTCACGTAATAGTCACCAGTCAAAAATGGTAATCATTGATTTTGTATATGGTAGTGTCCACAATCGAGGAAATACATTTTAAAGGGTTTCTTGATAATGTTGACCTTGATATTTACCTAAAGAGATGATTTAAAAGGTTTTGTGATATCTTTTAAATAGAACAGTTGCAGTACTATATGTAAATTGAACATTTCTATTTCTTCTTTATTATTTTCAAATTATGAAAAAGCCCCAATGTACACAAAAACTCAAATAACCCGTTCGAGAAGCTTTGGAATTCTGAATGGATTCAATGTGGTTTACCGCTTAAATGTAACAACCTTTTGCAATGGAACCTGTTCAAGATTCCCAACAAATTTCCGAATAGTCACACTGCACTAACATTGGATTATATTTAGACGAAATTGTGAAGAGAATATAGTTCAATTGAAAAATACTTCTAGGATTATGATTAACCTACGTTAGAGCTCTGAAGGAAAACATACATATATACCACGTACGGTATATACGAGGATAGCAAACAGGGAGTCAGAATGATCGATCAAGTTTAAACATTAACGACCTGTTAGTAAAAGCTTTGCTAACGACAAGAACGAAGCAGTTATATGCTCGCGAAATAAATTAAAATGCACGAATAACAGTAAGTTATAAATATTCACCTGTGCACTGAATTATGTGTGCAGTTTGTTTGCATTCACACCTATTTGCTGCATAAGTTTAGCTCGTCTCTTAATCGTGTGCATATCTCGGGCATTACAAACTGCTGCATCTTGCTGGTGGAAATTCGATATCCGACTAGTACGTTGAGTAGCTTTCTTCATCACCAGAATACGGTTTAGGTTGAGGTACTAATCGTAGTGTCGTAACAAAGAAGGGTGAGCGATCACGAATCCTGACAGAAGCATCATTTATAAGTCAATGCCGTTTGACGGGATTCAATCTACATCTGCTTCATACTGTAAGAGGAGAGCAAAAGATTCCGTCTACATAATTTACTTAAATACAATATAGACAGAACTTACGTTATCCGGATAGCTGTCTCCATAGTAATTAACATATTATGCTAGCGTAGCCCATCGAGTACCATCTTTTAGTGATCCTTTTCCGCCATATGATTTCAGATGGAATAGCAAAGATCAGAACGTCCTTTCCTTCTCATAAGCAGATAGTTCCTGCAATTCCTCTCCGTCACAAACGTTATCAAATCTACAACAATAATGCAATACAGTTGAAATGATACAATCATGCAGAATGTCATGGTTTTATGCGGAGTGTATGTAAGGTGAGTGACGGCAACCACCAAACATGAAACAATGATTATCAGTATAAGTGGCATTAGATTTGTTCCAGTACCAGGAGCAACTGGAAATACTCTGGAGTAAACAGGGAGAAAATCGTTCCTGTACCCTCTTCTTCTCTTTTTTCTTCTTCTGGTAGCAAACCTGAGCAAAAAGGAGCAAGTTTTTTTACTCCTGTTTGCTCCGGAGTAACTTCCGTGTATTGGAACAACCACTAATATGTTCCTACATTCCCTTCTTCTCTTTTCTCTTCTGCTTGTAGCAAACCACATTAAAAGAGGGGAGTTTTTTGTGCTCCTGTTCGTTTAAACCAATCGGAATTTGACTCGGAATGCAGTCAGTATGGATTCCAGCTCGTAATGCAACAACCGATTGAGTCGGAACGGAATCGGTTGTTGCATTTGAGCTGGTACTCATACTCAATCCAATCGGAATTCCGAACAGATTCCGGAATGGTTAGAACTGTGGCTTGCTCCGGAGCAAGAAACGTGTACTGGAACAACACAAACCTATTCGAAATGCACAAATGACTTAAAATCCATAAAAATGACTAAAATATTAAATAGTATGGAATTATGACAAATACACACACTTTTGACATATCGCACCTTACCTTACCTAGTGTTACATATATATTTAATGGTATTTAATTATGGTATACTCACTGTTGTGTAAGCCACAAGTTGCTATCGAAGGTCTCGATTATAATCCACCGTAACATATTCATTCAACGGTTGTAATGATACCGCTATATTTAACATACTGCTCCTTTGTTTCGGACTCTTTCTCGAGGGAAAACTTCAAGTTGTCCAGATGATTGTTGTGCGTTTTATGAATTCCTTGCTCTGGATTTCGAATGGTGCCGCATCGGCACTTTTCAGCTGGATGAAACATTTCTCGAACTCTTGAAGTCTTACCTGAGGCAAAGAAGTTGTTTATTAATAATAATTTAATTATTAAAGTATACAAACCAGGAATCTTCAGTCAATTTAATACTGGATTCGGTAAATTCAGGCAGTAATGACAACTAAATTTGAGATTACACACCACTAGTTTGTACACAGAAAAAAATATTTTGTGATTTTAAATTTATTTTCATGCACATATTTGGAGCATGAATATAAAATTAAAATTAAGGTAAATCAATTTGAAATCTGTGCGCAGCCAATAAAAAATCATTGAAAATCTGTGCTTAAGGAAAACGTAAGTTTGACTGAAAAACAAGTCGCAAACTTTTTAGTTTTTGTTGTTTGGTGAGGTAAAAAATTTCAAAACTTGAGAATTCTGTGCTAGTCTGTGCACTATAACAGAAAACTGGAAATCTGTGCATTATAACAAAATCAGTATAAATCAGCACAATTTTAAAAGTCTGTGCGGCACATTATGAACCACAGAATAATATGTGCACCTGGCATTGATACGAACTCTAACCTGAGGGATTGTATGCATACCAATCCATATTGTAGTTATCTTACGAAAATCTAAAAATATAGAAATGGTGGCATGTGAATAGTAAATACTCTAGCGGCTCTATTCAAAAAGCGCATAGTACCATAAGCCTTTTGGGTTTTTTCAATGTTAAAAGTTTTATTGCTTTTATTTTATTGGTATAACCAGATCGAGAAACAGCAGCGAATTACCATTTGAAAACGCAATCATCGCCGTTTTAATACCATTTACTGTGATTTATTTGCGTTTGCTAAAACTTACTCGATTCAAAGACGCTACACCTTGCAACATACATGGATATCACCGTTTATCAATCACTTTGCATTTGCTAGTAATATTCTTTGAAAAATACCTACTTTAATTGTCCAAAACCGCACTGCTTATTTTCATCAGTTGATGATGAAACAACTCCACTAGATTTAGCGGCGTTTCAATGGAAGTAGTTCAGAGTACCTAGTATTCTATGCAAGGCTTTTCCGCCGGAATCCCCTGATTAAACCGCCTAATCGTAGCTTTTACCAACTGTGCAACATGCTTTCTTGAAATAACCAAATAGATTAAGTATAACATTAATAAACAAAAATATTTTTGAAATATTCTATATTACTTACATTCTGATGATGCGTATTATACGCCATATTGCGATTTGGATTTTTCACATCGGAAATTCATGCAATTTTTTTGACTTTTGCTAAAATCACATAAATCGTACATGGCGATCTAATCTATTTTAGAAGATTCCCACATAATATTCATTGATGTCATATGAAACATTGAGGTTGACAGTTAAAATCAATCTACAGGGTTTTTCACGTAGTTTTAATGTGAGGATTTTTTTGAGTGTATGATATTGCGGTTACCTATTTGGTTGGTTTTTACTACCGGAACGGGTGATCTGCAGTATTTATTCATCTCCTCCGCCGATAGCAGTGATGATCTTCGATTTTAGACCCTTTCGAACTGAACTTGCAACGGTTTTTTTCGGATGTGAAAGTCTTGTGGTGGACGGACACGACCGGGAATTAGAGATGGGCGAATGAATCACGAATCGATCAAAAGAATCGACTCTTCAAAAAGCATGAATGAACCGCCATTCTTTTTTAAAGAACTGCGATTCACTTAAAATGACTAATGATTATAAACCCAATGATATCGAACAAGAACCGAATGAGTCTATTTGACAGTTTGCCATGATTATGAATCTTAACAGTGAATGAAACAAAATGAATGACAAGTATTGAACTCTTTTTGTCTACACGGAGTAAAACATCAACAAAACAGCTGTTATATTCAATATAGTGGTAGAATGTGTCCTTCAATCAACCGAAGGTGAAGCAAAGCCTACACTGAAAAAAATCCAAACGTTAATTCTACTTGCTTCAAACCACTCAAAATACATATGAAGAATAAATGCTAATGTTATCACGCGCACACATACCTTCTATGTGTCAACTGTATAAGCTATGTATGCACACTAGAGTGGCTCGCGGTTGTATGGGAAAACTTCAAAATGATTTAAACTAGCGGGCACAGCACTTTTTGAGTCCCTTTTGTGGTCCCAAATGCCTGTGCAAAATTTGGTAGCGATTGGTTGCTTCGCGGGTTTGCGCATTGCGTTCAAAGTTTGCATGGGATTTTATATGGGGAAATCAATTATTTTGCATTTACGTTAATAAAGATCGCTATTTCACTGAATATGAAAAACCAGTTTTATAAAACTATAGTTCAAACCTTGGTTAACAACTTTGTCGAAGACCGTAACTAGCTACGAGTTTTCAAAAAATAGTTATAACGATTTTAAAACTTATGGTAAAATTCAAATGCAGAAATTGATTGCTTTTTCCAACACTGCCGGTGCACCACCGACATCGACATTAAAAACATAAATAAATGAGAAGATATTCATCGCAGAGACTTGGTACCTTCGAATGTTCAGAATGAATTTCTGAATATCATAGACGTAGTCAGAAAATGAAAAGAAGAGGGGGGGGGGGGCATGTGTACTCCCCAGTCCCTTTTTTGATTGTTTTGTATAAGACAAAGAATCATTACTTCCTTGAAAATGTCAACGACTGAACTTTCTTAATATTTTGATAGGCCCAAATATGAATCATACTACAATCTTTGTTGTTGGAAATAACAATTTACAATATTTAGAATTTACACCTACAAATTTATGTATTGTTTTTGCTTGGGGCAAAAACTAACTCAGGTCTGGAAATCGCGTTGTGTTCTAACCTGAAGTATATTTCTGGTTCGCCATCATCACCTCTGTTTTGCGTGAACAACAACTCAATTTTATCTAATAACGCTTGTTTGAAATAACTATCCTGGTATCGTTCCTAGATTCTCAAACGAAAACGTCAATAGAAACAGTTCCGAGACTTCAAGAAATCTAAGGATATGCATTTTTTTTAAATTTTGACTCTGAACGGCCAAGAAATAGGGTTTTAAAATATGTAAAACTTATAAACCACTGTACCATTTTAAATGAGATAACAGTAGTTCCCTTAAATAGTAGCACTCAAACACGTAAGATTAATTTTTAATTCGGCGGTATATAACTGCGTTGAAGATGTGCTCCTTATGTTATATTAAACTATCTAAACAGGGAACTGGGGAGTACACAAACCACACCCTCTCTTCTTTTCATTTTCTGACTACGTCTATGTTATTCAGCAATTCATTCTCAACATTTCATTCAAAGGTACCAAGTCTCTGCGATGACTATATTCTCATTTATTTAAATTTAAAGTATCGGTGTCGTGGTGTACTGACAGTGTTGGAAGAAATAATGAATATCTGCATTTGGATTGAACCATAAGTTTTAAAATCGTTATAACTATTTTTTGAAAACTCGTAGCTAGTTACCGTCTTTGACAAAGTTGTTAACCAAGGTTTGAGTTATCGTTTTATAAAGCTGGTTTTTCATATTGAGTGAAATAGCGATCTTTATTAACGTAAATGCAAAATAATTGATTTCCCCATATAAAATCCCATACAAACTTTGAACGCAATGCGCAAACCCGGGAAGCAACCGACCGCTCCCAAACTTTGCACAGGCATTTGGGACTACAAAAGGAACTCAAAAAGTGCTGTGCTGAAAAATGTCATTTTCGAGCCACTCTAATGCACACACAAGTTATATATGCATATTGTTATAGAATCGGGTTTTATGTGTCTTATAGTTATGAAATGTGAATGTAAGATTAATATTTCTTGTAAATGCACACATTAGGTTTATGTACCAGCAAATAGTATCTAGCTGCCTCCGCAAATTGCAAAAATCTATGTGTAAAATCAATAGGCATAACGTTTACATTTTTTTGAGTGTATGGACTGATCGCTTGTGATGCATTTTTAAAAATCAGCGAAATTAAATGCCCGTCTTTTCATTAAAATAGAAATTCATAATGTATTTTGCGTTGCGTGCAATGTATTTTGCGGTGCGTGTAAGACGTCAAAACCCTAAAAAAAACTAGCCCTACATTCAACAAAAAGTGGATCAACGTAGGACGTTTGTTAAACAACCTTTTCTGCGAGGGAGTATAAAGTTGATGCAAAAATGGAAATTAAATGCATTTTTTTTAGACTTGATGCAAATTTGTTATTCATCTCCTCTTAGAGCAAAGCCCTCCCATGGTTTCCAAATTAGCACAGCTACTGCTAGATGGAGCATAACATCGCGTCTGAATGGGAAGTTTCGCCAAATCCAACGGTTGCAGTTAAATTTTATATTGTCAAATAATATCAGAACCTATTCTTACACACATGGTATCCTCGAACTATTTGATTATTGTTATTGTTATTGTTATTTATCAGTGTGCAATCGGGCTCTCTTAACAACCTATTTCTGCAACCTATGGGCATTAACTGTACACCTATCGTCTATCCGTTGCACTTGACAGTGTGTGCAGTGCTTTATGGTCACACCTACGACCGCGCACCCGGCTTCCCATGAGCGTTTTGGTGGCTCAGAGATGTCCTTCCATGTTGCTCAGGGATACATTGGTCCTATACACATCCATGCATACAGGCATACATACGGAACTCCGCTAGCGAATGACGGATCCCAATAGTAGCATGTCTGTAATAACATACGTACATGGAACTATTGAGAACCAGAGCTACAGGTCCAAAGCCCTGGTAAAGGAGGATGGTTGTGATGATCCGGGCCGAGATCACCACGTAAAGCAAGGTAGGGCATAACCCCAATTCCAAGGCGTGAAGCGACCCGTGCCGAGGGATGAGTGATCGAGGGGGTGAAAAAGATGCTCGATCGTTAACGGAGCCTGTGGGGTACCTGGGCAACCCCCACAGTAAGCGTCCCTTACCACGCTAATGCGGAGCTCTGGCGTGGCGGACATATATTTCTCGCGCTACTCGTGGGACTTTTCATGGAGCAAAATAAAAATAAAAATAAACAGACGGAGGTGCCAAACCCCTTCGCTAGAGGTGGTTTGGCGAGGTCTCCCCCCCGTGGGGAGAGTAGTGGAACGATGAGTGCTGCACTCGAAAGCACCAGTAGGCAATACCCCTACCAATGCATCGGAGGGGCCAATAGCTGCGATGCGCAAAGTAGCGAAGCAACTCGATGCTATAATCGACTTCGCTAGCGCAAAGCAGAACATAGCCAAGGAGTTGAAGTTGAGCCTTCTGGAGCTCCGGAAAGCTGTTCGTGTCGCAAGACAGGAACAGCAGGCATATGTTGAGAGGGTGGAATGTCGGGAGAGGCCCGACAGAGAAACCCAGACAGTGGCCTCCAACAGGGAGGAAAGAGAGAAGGTCAATAGAGGTTCACAGACAGTGGCCTTTACCTTCTACGGAGCAGCCACGTCGATCGGAACGGCGACCGAGTTCCCCTCGAAGGGAAAAGGAAAGGGCAATCGCAAGACGGCGTCGAATGCGAAGCGCCCTAGGAAGTCGCCAGGAGAGGGTGCCAAAACCGACACCACTCGGCGTGCAACCGTCAAGATCAAACGCCGCCTGGGTGAGGTAAGCGAGGGCGAGAGTGACCTCGCTGTGGAGAGCGATGGTACCAGCAACCCGGCACGACCGGGGCAGGGGGGCTCAAACCCCTGGACGCTGGTTACCAAGAAAAAGCCGGCACCGAAACCGGAGGTACCGCGGCCTGCGAGGAAGGCCAAGGACAGAGGCGAAGCCTTGTGGTTAAAAACCGACAAGGACAAATACGCCGATGTCCTTAAATCGATGAAGGCGGCCGAGAGCCTCTCGGCCCTTGGGCAGGATGTGCGTAGCGTAAGACGCACCAACACGGGAGAGATGCTCCTGGTGCTGAAGCGAGGCGCACAATCAAGTGCAATATACAAGGCCTTGGCCCAAGAGGTCCTTGGTGAGGGCGCCCAAATCAGGTCGCTAGGTGCGGAAACAACTCTCCAGTGCAAGCACTTGGACGAGTTCACGACCGCAGAAGACGTCGTCGCAGCCGTCAAGGAGCAATGCGACGTCACAATCGAGCGGGCCTCTGTGCGATTGAGAGACGGACCCTCTGGCACCCAAGTAGCCTACCTCAGGCTACTGAATGCGGATGCCAAAAAGGTAACCGAGAAAGGGAAGCTGAAGATCGGCTGGTCGGTATGCCCTATTAGTATACCCCAGCCGCCTTCAGTGGACAGGTGCTATCGGTGCCTAGAATCCGGCCATAAAGCTTACGAATGCAAAGGCTTAGACAGGAGCAAGCTATGTCGTCGATGCGGCGAGGAGGGGCATAAAGAGCGGGGGTGCACTAAGGCATATAAGTGCCTTATCTGCACCTCCAAGAAGCAAGCCCATAAACATGCTATGGGCGGACCTTCGTGTCCCTTCGGCGAGTTAAATAAGAAGAAGCCGTGAGAGTCACACAGCTAAATCTTAACCATTGTGCAGCAGCCCAACAGCTGCTGTGGCAGTCGGTCTCGGAGTCGAGGACAGATGTCGCCCTCTTATCAGACCCGTACAGCATCCCTGCCGGCAACGGCAATTGGGTGTCGGACGGGTCTGGAATGGTGGCAATCTGTACAACGGGAAGGTTCCCGGTTCAAGAGGTAATACACCCCTCCGCCGAGGGTGTGGCGATTGCCAAGATCAATGGTGTGTTCTATTGCAGCTGCTACGCCCCACCAAGGTGGCCAATAGAACAGTTCTACCAGATGATCGACAGGCTCTCGTCGGACCTCGTGGGCCGGAAACCGGTAGTAATAGCGGGAGACTTCAACGCTTGGGCAGTGGAGTGGGGCAGCCGCTGTACAAATAGCAGGGGTCAAGCGCTAATGGAAGCGTTTGCGAAACTCGATACTGTGCTAGCTAATGATGGCTCCGCTAGTACATTCCGTAGAAACGGAGTGGAGGCGTGGATTGATTTGACCTTTGCCAGCCCGAGTCTGGCTCCAGGCATGGAATGGAGGGTAGACGAAGGCTACACCCATAGTGATCATTTAGCAATCCGCTTTAAGATCAACTATGGTGTGCAGCATCCGAGGGCGGGAGATCCCTGTCAGGTACGCGGGTGGAAGTCCAATCACTTCGACAGCGAAGCTTTCACCGCGGCCCTGGGACTGGAGGCCAACACCGACAGTCTAAGCGGGGATGCGCTGGTAGCTGTTCTATCACGCGCGTGCGACGCCACTATGCCGAGAAAAACACTGCCAAGAAACGGTAGATGCCCGGTATACTGGTGGAGTGCCGAGATTGCAGCTCTACGGTCAGCCTGCCTCAGAGCTAGACGTAGGATGCAAAGAGCTCGCACCGAGGATGCAAGAGAGAACCGCCGTGAAGTGTTTCGAGCTGCGAAATTAGCCCTTAACAAGGCTATTAAAAGCAGCAAGAGAGCGTGTTTCGACAACCTGTGTGAGAGTGCCAACGCGAATCCGTGGGGTGACGCCTACCGGATTGTGATGGCCAAGACCAAAGGGGGCTCCTCACCCCCAGAATGGTCTCCGGACCGGTTGGCAACGATTATCGAAGTACTCTTCCCGTCTCGAGCCACAAGCCCCTGGCCACCTGCACTACGAGACAGTGCGGGCACGGTCGAAATGGTGGCTCCAGTGACGAACGAAGAACTACTCGCAGTGGCTAAATCCCTAGCAATGAACAAAGCTCCAGGGCCGGATGGAGTTCCGAACAACGCTCTCAAGGCAGCGATCATAGCGAACCCGAACATGTTCAGGCTAGCTATGCAGAGATGTCTTGACGAGTGCCGTTTCCCCGATAGATGGAAAAGGCAGAAACTGGTGCTGTTGCCGAAGCCCGGGAAGCCGCCAGGCGACCCATCGGCGTACAGACCAATCTGCCTGATAGACACGACTGGCAAACTGCTTGAGAGGATCATCCTCAACAGGCTCACCCCGTACGCGGAAGGTACGGACGGTCTGTCAAGCAACCAGTTTGGCTTTCGGAAGGGTAAGTCCACAGTGGACGCTCTCAACTCAGTGATAAATACTGCCGAGATAGCGATCCAACGAAAAAGGCGAGGTATTCGATACTGTGCGTTAGTGACACTTGACGTGAAGAACGCATTCAACAGCGCAAGCTGGGATGCCATCGCGCTCTCGTTACACCGGCTTAGCCTACCGGTGGGTCTGTACCGGATCCTGGAAAGTTACTTCCAAAACCGCGTACTGATATACGAGACCGATGCCGGTCAGAAAAGGGTTCCGATTACCGCCGGAGTCCCGCAGGGCTCGATCCTAGGCCCGGTGCTATGGAACCTCATGTATGACGGGGTTCTGAGACTGAAGTTCCCTCCTGGGGTCAAGATCGTCGGCTTTGCCGACGACGTAACCTTGGAGGTCTACGGGGAGTCAATTCCTGAGGTAGAACTAACCGCAGAACACGCGATTAGCACGGTGGAGGAATGGATGAGCGCGAGAGGCCTGGAGCTCGCTCATCATAAGACGGAGGTACATGCAGTTATCCATGTGGGAGAAGTCGCGATCACTTCACAGCGAAGTCTGAAGTCTCTCGGAGTCATTATAGACGACAAGCTGACCTTCGGCAGCCATGTCGACTATACGTGCAAGAGAGCGTCGACTGCTGTTGCGGCACTATCGAGAATGATGTCCAACAGCTCAAAGGTGTGCGCCAGTAGACGTAGGTTACTGGCAGGCGTTGCCGTATCTATCCTCAGGTACGGCGGCCCGTCATGGTCAAGAGCACTGAGGGTAACCAGTTACCTACAGAAACTGGAGAGCACCTACCGCGTGATGTGCCTCAGAGTGATATCTGCCTACCGCACGGTATCACACGATGCATCCTGCGTGATAGCGAGCATGATGCCAGTCGGGCTGGTCATTCGGGAAGATGAGGAGTGCTTTGAGCTACGTGGAAATAGGGGAGCCCGCGAGCGCACCAGGGTGACCTCGGTCGCCAGATGGCAGCGTGAGTGGGACAACTCCTCGAAAGGTAGGTGGACCCACCGGCTGATACCTAGCATATCGAGCTGGGTGGGAAGACCCCATGGGGAAGTTCACTTCCACCTGACACAATTCCTGTCAGGCCATGGCTGTTTCCGTCAGTACCTCCACAGGTTCGGACACGCGGAGGTCCCAGTCTGCCCGGACTGCCCAGGTGTAGACGAAACTGCCGAACACATACTGTTCGTATGTCATCGGTTCGACGTCGAAAGAAGAGCAATGCTTGACGTCTGTGGCTGGGACACAACCCCGGATACCCTTATTCAGCGGATGTGCAAACGGTGGAGAAGTGGAACGCAGTCTCGGCTGCTACCATCCAGATTGCCAGTAGGCTACAGGTAATCTGGCGAACCGAGCAACAGACGGCGGGCACGGCTAACTAGTGATTGGTTAGTTGGAGCAAAAAAGGCCAAGCGCAAAATAAGAGAGTGAATGGTCTGTTCATGCCGAGGTAGGTTGGCGCAGCGAATGGCAACCGCGTAAGGGGTAAACCCAGCCACCCCGAAGCAAGACAGAAGAGTGAGTGTATAGGCGTATAAGTGGACTGCCTCATGCCAAGACGGGAGGGTCGTAGCGTAGTATGTTGGAACTAAGCTATCGATGCCTCATGGCGTGGCAGAGGAGTGAAAGGGTGAGCATCCAAGTCAGTCTCACACTGCATGTTAAGGGTGAGCATAAAAGTCAGCCTCACAGGTTGGTAGAGGCTAGCACAAAAGTCCGCCTAGCAAGGAATGAAAAAGGTGAGCACAAAAGTCAGCCTCGCATGGTATGTCAGAAGTGGGGCCTAAGAAAAATGTCCCACATGGGATGCCAGAGGGAGTGACAAAGGTACAATAGAGTGGCACGATTGAGAGTGAATCAGGTGATAGGGTGAGCACCCAAGTCAGCCTCACATGTATGGGTAGGGCGAGCACAAAAGTAAGCCTAGCAAGGAATGAGTAAGGTGAGCACACAAGTCAGCCTCGCATGGAACGTAAAAGGTGAGCACAAAAGTCAGCCTCATGTGGGAGTGTTTGAGAGTGAATCAAAGTGTGATTTAGAGAGCACCCAAGTAAGCCTCATACAGGATGTATGATCGCGTGAGTGAGAGTGAATGAGTTCATTCAGTACAGCCATCCCCCCAGAAGTAATACCGAGAGGTAGTTCCTGGGAGGAATGATGGCGGAGCCCAATGGAGTTTAGTCGGTATTAATGGCTGGTCACCATTCGAGTCCGACACGCCCCCAGTGCACCCCGTGTGGTAGATTGGACCCTACCGTTAGCACGTGTACTGGGCTAGGACATAAAGGTCTTCTCCATTGTAAAAAAAAAAAGGCATACATACGGGCTTACATTCATACATACATACAAACAATTTGGCGCAAGTTTAGAGCGTGTAACGTCGTGTCATCTAGTCTGTCATCCTATGGAAAATCATCCTACCATCGCCTTGAGGTCAACGTCATATTGGCAAATTTCGCATTGAATCCGCTTCTGTCTCTTCCTAATCTCGTTTTTGTCTCCTAGGTCCGAAGCGGATCA
The DNA here is from genome assembly GCF_030247195.1 of Topomyia yanbarensis. Classification (NCBI taxonomy): domain Eukaryota; kingdom Metazoa; phylum Arthropoda; class Insecta; order Diptera; family Culicidae; genus Topomyia; species Topomyia yanbarensis. The sequence goes on along the minus strand of NC_080671.1, from coordinate 205,974,491 downwards.
ATCGACTATTAATTGAAACGGTAAACATACTAGCAGTATTATTAGTCCTTACTCGCGAATACTTTTCCTACAACTGTGCTGTTTCTTCTCTATCTTATAACATAACTCGATTATCCCTGTTCTAGTCAATATACATATTCATTACATTATGGACCAGGCAAACCCTTAATTTTTCTATTATTATTATCCTGAGTAGCTATACCAGTGAAGGTATTTTAGGATTTCGTTAAAAAGAATCTCTGCCAATAAAGGCGTAAGCAATATTTATCCACATAAAGTTTGCTCGAAACGAATGTCCGCCTGGTTCGACTCGAACAGACCACACCGACCCGAAAGGGTTGCTTATCATTTCTGAGAGCCGGTGTGCTTGATCGAGTTTAATAATCATAAGAACAAGTTCTGAATAATTAACTATCTCTTAGGTGCCAGTCCTGCACTCCTTTCCTGAACTAGCCTCATACTCACGATCAAAAGAGTCGACAACTAGTAGGATCCACATATCCCCCACCCAAGCGAATTGATCAACTTGCAAGTAGGAGCACATATCTACCAAGAAGACTTCCGAATCAATGAGAATGGACCATGCTAGTCGAAGGCCACAGACCCAGCGCCCTCTCGTACAGTGTCATTGTCATTTCTCAGCCCACCCCCTGGCAGACGTTCATCCGCCCATCTAGACTATGTCAAGATGAGAACCTACAAAGCCTAACTGTTCGTATGTGCTAGTCCGTATAGATTTTGGTTTGCTGAAACGAAACAAGAAAAGCAAAATAATTGTGATTAGTATCGTAGTTATAATAAATGAGTAAACGATTTCTCCTCTGTTGTCCGTTCCCTTGTTCGTAGTCCTCCCTCCTGTTCCTGATCTGTTTGGGCCACTGGCTTTCCGTTTCCTTGGCCGTCACGCTCGATCCGCTCCGATCCGCACACATCATAGCAGGAGAAACAAATGAAAGGACAAAACAAAACAAAATGAAAATAAATGGTCTGCTATCTGTGCCTAAATTGATGTTGCTTCTCAGTTATGCACGACCCAGGGGGGACTTGGCCTTGATCCCAATGCTCTGTCACCGATGTTACGTGATATTCGTTATGGAATATTCTTTGTGTGGGGGCCATTCATAAGCAATGTTGTTCGTTTTTTATCCCTGATCCGCTGATACGTCTAAAATTCATTTTTAGTTTTTATCTCGAAACCCTCTTCCCCTATTGTCAATATCCAACATCATTTATGAATGGTCCCCTGGTGATATATTTAGAGCAGACAATCCAATGAAACATGGGATTGACAGGATTTTAGTGCGCTCTTGGCGCCTTGTGTCACATCTTCATGTTTGTTATACATACTAAGAATACCAAAGCATGCGATGTGATGACCGGAAGATTAGAGAAGCAACTCCTCCCCTTCCTCCCCCCCCATGGTATCCTCCAACTATTTGATGGAAGTAAAAAAATAGTTTACCCTTACTCTTTTATACTAAATCGTCTATGCGTACCTTCAACGTCAACATCCTCTCTAATAGTATTCGAGAAACATAAAAGGAGAGTCCATTATTGAAAATGGAACTATGATAGAAGATTTATTCAAATATGTGTAACACGAAAGCGTTTTTTAAAGCCCTGGATTTTTTCTCGTTTTATCTCAAACAATCATTTTTCAAAGCACGAGTCACTAAATCGATCAAAAGAGTTGATTCATTTTAGTGAGTGAATCGGATACGGTTGACTCACTAAACTGAATCGGTTTGCCCATTCGTGGCGTACAAAGACTGTGTGCAATCGTTGAAGTGCCCGTTCACGAAAATTTTGCGTTCGTGTGGTGTCGTGTTTCAATTGGTCGTATCTGTTCCATCACGCAATGCACAACAAAGAATTTCTCCGGTGGTTCAAAGAACTACAGGTATACGAAAGGGTTGACCGTACATCAATTCAGCAGAAGAACAATTCATATCTTTGCGAACGCGGTTCACAAGCCAAACAAAGTTAATGAACATCGAGTGACATCGAGGCATCGACGCACATGATAGCTTACTTTAGTTTATCGTGAAACCGTTCAGTCGTTCCATTTACTTGCCGGTGGTATGCGGTCGTCCGTGTGTGGTGAGGCAGCTGATGCCTACGGTGCTGACCAAACAAATCTATTGGACACAAACCTCCCTGATGCGGTTATGGTATAAATGGGCGGGTGAAACCAAGTAGTTGGAAACATAGCTGTATGATGAGTTTCCTGAGAGTTAGCAAGCAATTCGTGGACTTAAGTAATTCTTGAAGTTTAGCGTTCTTGTCCTGCTTCAATGCAATGATTTTGTAATCTATATGCGAAGAAGAGTCGTATCCACATTAGATAGTGTATCTGTTATAATGCTTTGCTTGTCGGCAATGTAAATTGCGAAATTAACTGTTGCGCTCTCTCCTCGTGAAGTAGACAGATAAAATTCGTAGTCATAGCGTTTGTTGGGGGATTACGATAGGTGAAGATGATGAAACGACGGCCTTCTAATAGATTTCTGAAGTACCTGATAGTCATTTTCGATCCTGTCATTTGTCGTTCAAACGTGAAGTATTTGCGTCAACCGTAATTTTTTTTGTTGATTAATAATTAGAATAATTAAAAAACTCCAAAACACAAATTTTGAGTTATTTCGTTAGTAAAAAATCATTTAGTACACTTAACTAAAAGATATTTGTACATACACTGATAGGACATTTTCTCAGCTTTCCAATAAAATCTTGTAAATAACGATATAAATCATATTTTTCAGATTAGAGGCTTTTAAGCACTTGCAAGTCGGTTACAGGAAAAGTTTAGTAATGAAATTACAAAGAAATGAGAAGAGATAGGAATATGTCGTCCAAGAACAAATTATGAATCGCCCTAAAACCCAACTTTTGGATAATGGATATTGCTATATTCATACTTCATTATTTCGAAAAAATTAGCAAAAACCTCCTCAAAAACACTAACTTTTAACTACTTTACAGCTAAAAAGTAATTAAAACTAATTAACTAAAAGATATGAGAAAACCATTGAATAGGAAATTTTCTCGCCTTTCGAATGGAACTAAAAGATTTAACTGCTTCTACAGAGAGGGAGAGGAGGGGGTCAAAAATTACGATTTTTTGGTCCACATGATATATGAACTGAAAATCCTTCGAACGGAGATTGGGACGAATCTGACATTAATTCAATATAAAAATGCGTGTATCGAATAGAGAACGTTATAAATGTAGGGCTTGTTATGATGATAAAGTAAATCGTTTTAAGTATTCTATGTGTAAAAGCCGTTATGTAATAAACATGTGCATTCCTGTACAAAAATCGTAATCAAATAATATGTAAGATTACTTATCTCTCACCAGGACTATAAGGAAAAACGGCCCAATTCGATTTCAGCCGCTCTTTCTTTTGAATTTACGAAAAAAAATCGAATGCTAAACAATATTTTTATTCAAATAAATATCTTCAAATTTAGTTTTTTGATCAGAAATCGGTGTCTTTGAATTCATTACAGAATAACATACAATAATTTGGGATTTTGATATTTTTTACGGGGGGGGGGGGGGGGGGGGGCTTGCACTGAGCCCTTGATATATCAATAGTGTTCCCAATATGGTGAGTATTATATGAATAGTTTGGAAATGGTTCCGAAGCTTTCTGGAATGGTATTTATTTATACGGGGACTCTGCCAATTGAACACAGTTCTTCGGTAGGAAGACTAAATTTTTGCACATGTGTGTCTCAGAAACAGTCCCCTGGCAACCTTATACCAACACATGGAGTTTGACGGTTACCTGCATATAGGGGGGATTATAGCTATAAAGCCCCAAACAAAGAATTATGTTCGGCGCTATGCACAATATTTAAGAATTCCGCACGACGCCTTGCATCTTGCGACATGATTAGATACCATATCATTCAGAAAATCAACACTTTGTAACCAAATACATACAGCTTTTAATGATTCGATCCAAATTTATTGTTTTGATTTTGATGGCACTGATGCTGGCTGTACAGAGATGCAATCCTTGACAGAGGGCTCAAAAAGTGTGATGTCCTCTTGTTTGTCTACCCCAAAGAATGTGCTGCCAGTACGTTTGAGTTATCGATCTCTGCAATAAACAAATTTGGAATTGAAACAGCTTTTGTCTTGCTCCTATTCTCCTCCTCCTCGGCTCTTAGATCTGAAACGGATCAATCGACTTTTAATAAATATGATGAAAGATGCTTACAGTATGGGCCTTTCTCACGAATACTTTATTCACTACAACCTATATTTTTTTTGTTCTTAAAACAGAATTTGATAACCTCTGTTCTAGTCGGTATTGGTAGTTGCTATGATCTACACTAGGAAAATATGCTAGAGTAGTGACCAAGGATGCAAATGCCTACTTTTTCTGCGGCTGTAATTTTTCTGCCTACATTCTAATTTCTCTATCAACGCTGCTGTCGTTCGCTAGTGCAGGACGACCAGCGCTGTACGGCAGTCTGTAAGCAAAGCAGTAACCCTGTACAGCCACCAGACGCGAGCGGTACAGTTTCTCTTTCCTTATTTTACACTTTTTAATATTTTTAATCTATTCAATATTTTTAATCACAAACGACGACAATGAATGCGGTTCGTTTACGCCACGACCGGCATTAACGCTTTCGTGTGCGGGCCTCTCCCTTTGACTATGCAGAGAAAAGTGTACAAAGCGAGAGAACAAAATTTTACTACGCCACACTCTCACCGAACAGACAGAGTACAGCAGCAAAACAAAAATGTATTCTACTGCTGTACGGGAAAATGTACTCAGTTTGGCTACCGTTCTGGCAAGAGCTGTAGTGATGCGTCGCTGTAGCGGGCTGTGCGGCTTGTGCAAATGTAAATATACCGAAAAACGTAGTTTACCGGTACCGTTGGCATCCCTGGTAGTGACAATATTTTTAAATTTCGCAGAAACAATCCCCTTTTCTTAGATACTTGAGAGTTATTTGGCGCTGCTCACGGAGACCACCAATCCTCCAAACGACTTAATCTGCTCGAACTAAATGCGCTTTTCAACCACTAAGCATTCAACTCGAATATATCACACCGACCTGAGGAAGCGATTTGTTATTTCCAAGAACCAAAGTAAGTTCTCCTACTCAGACCCAACAATACGTATTTTTCCCTGCATAATAAAATTTCCGCTTATAGTTCCTAGCTTATCAAACTGAACAAGCAAAATTCATATACTTTGGTTTGTCAGTTTAGTACTACTCGGGGGGAACTTTGCCGTATACCCACTGCACTATTGCTGATGAGATGTGATATCCGAACCGGTATGTTAAAAAGCACAAAATCCTATGAAAACCACAACTGTCAGGTAATTAAGTGTCACATCTCATTCATAGTCATACGTATGAAGTATACTTATTACATGATGTGATGGCCGGAAGAGTAGATAAACGACTCCCCCACACTTTGGCTAACCCTTTGTGCACTTAACATATCAAAAATTATTGTTTTACTAGCTTAAGACCGCATAAAAGACATTTAGACTGGAACAAAATTTATTGAAAAAACTTTGTGAACTCAAATTGATAAACGTTGAAAGACACAGTTACACTCCAACTGCATTGCGGTGATCACTGCGCCACCAAGCGCAACCCGCGTTATTTCAAATTTCAATTACCGATGTTTAAACACATTTCGAATAAAGCCAAAGCATCCATTATCTGTGACTTGAATTGTAATTAAAAACCTTTTTCTGATATTTAAAAAAAGTGCCATTTTGATACATTGGTGGACTTTGACTCTTTGACCATTTTGGCACATTGGTAGCCCCCACGTGCATTGAAAATATCCAATGCCATGGGGACAGTCAAGTGTACTGAGGTGCCTTCTACAAACGCTTTGAGAAAAATCAGGAATATGTAAACAAACGTCGTGCATTTTATTCACCTTTTTTAGCCCGGGATTTAAAGCATATTCTCTATGAATAGCTTAATATTTTCTTAATAATATCGTGAATCAATTAGTCTTTAACTATATTTTGCAACTGATTCGTGAGTTCAGCGTGAAACGAGCGCACAATAATGAAAACTTATCATCACCTTCAATAGAGTCGCTTAAGGTTGCACAGAGAATGCGCAAAATTCGCAAACGAAAAAAGCAGTTTTTTTCCACACCGTATGTCAGATCATAAAAATCAATCAGCGTATGTAGAATGTTATTACAGTACTGCTGATTGATTTTTATGAAGATCTGACATACGGTGTGGAAAAAAACTGCTTTTTTCGTTTGCGAATTTTGAGCATTCTCTGTGCAACCTTAATATTTACATTTTTCGATAAAATATTTATGAATGATAACCGACTGTAAAGGGTGGCAATTCATGCTGTGTAACATTTTTAAACTATGTCTTATCAGTTTCACAATAATGAAAACTTATCATCACCTTCACTAGAGTCGCTTAATATTTACATTTTTCGATAAAATATTTATGAATGTTAACCGACTGTAAAGGGTGGCAACTCATGCTGTGTAACATTTTTAAACTATGTATTGTCAGTTTCTTATGGCTAAAATTGGGTAGATCGAAGAAAAATATGTAAATTATGCATATTTCGGAAAGTGTTTTTTCCGCGATGTTTTAACCTCCACGCTCTTCTTTTGCTCGAGACTTCCATATACACTCAGGTTTTTTTTTACGCGGGGGATACGAGCCGCGTAAATGAAAACCGCGTAAATTTCAAAATCCGCGTAAATGAAAACCGCGTAAATTTCAAAATCCGCGTAAATGAAAACCGCGTAAATTTCAAAATCCGCGTAAATGAAAACCGCGTAAATTTCAAAATACGCGTAAATGAAAACCGCGTAAATTTCAAAATCCGCGTAAATGAAGACCACTTAAATTTAAGAATCCGCGATAAAGGGAACCTCATTGATGGATACCGCGTAAATTCCAAAATCCGCGTAAATGAAAACCGCGTAAATTTCAAAAACCGCGTAAATGAAAACCGCGTAAATTTCAAAATCCGCGTAAATGAAAACCGCGTAAATTTCAAAATCCGCGTAAATGAAAACCGCGTAAATTTCAAAATTCGCGTAAAAAAAACCGCGTAAAAAAATACCGCGCAAAAAAAACCGCGTAAAAAAACTTGAGTGTACACCTATCTCTCCCTGCCTTTCTCATTCCGACTAACGTGTACGCGTATGATGTAAATCGAATGCGATTCTCGTTGGTGTGAGGAGTTACCTGATTTTTCTTTGACAGCCAAATGACACTTTAATTCCCCTATTTAATTCACCTGCCGTTACTAAACTCTATTAAAAAATGTTTTTCGTGGTTTCTCAAAACATGCGGTTTTTTCACGGTTTCTCGATATAACACGGATTTTTTTACACGGTTTGTCGAAATAGCACGGTTTTTTGTGCGTTTTTTTCACGGGCTAATAGTATCATTGAACTGATATATCGAAGTAGGTATTTTATACATAAAAATCGTGTTATTTTGTTGTTTGCGAACTTGTGACTGCCACATGGATATACGAGAAGGAAAATTCTATCTATTATCTCCGTTTCAGTCAACTTGGATAGTGTGCCGTCGTGGATAGTCAAAACTTACCAGGTCCTGCATTCTGGTTAGTAGATGTGTCGGCTTCATGTCGTCCAATTCGCAGGAATTCTGCAATTTTTTACATTTTGCTTGTGCCGACTTTTGAAAACGGCTCAGCAACCTGTCCTTGATGGCCTTGTCATCTTGAGGAGGTTTTGCGACTAAATCTGAAATGGGGCATAGAACGCTCTGATCCACTTTTGTGATAATGTGGTAAAATTTGGTTGCATCAAGGATTACGCCAGCTAGCACGAACTGAGCTTCGGTTTGACCGAACCACGTCACCGGATCGCTTTTCCTATAGGTTTGCAACTGGGGATGCCGTCGCAGCTGCATTTGGATCTTCCATTTAATTTGGCATATCCGCTCGATAAAAAAAGTTGGCGTCGATATTTTCGCAGAAGTTTTAAACGTGATAAAATTGATTGATTCTGAAGTAGAATACTTCTAACGTTTCAATACCGAGGTCCCGTTTCAATAATTTCTGCTGAAATTTTTTCCCAGTTTTAATTGCGAATAACTTTTGTTCTACAAAATATTTTTGCATTTTCTGATCGGGAATATGTGCACGTGTATCCATTTTATTTTATTTAATTTTTTTCAGAACGTACGTTTACTAATAAATAAAGCAAAAACGGATTTTTGTAAAATTTTAAAACGACGGTGATAATGCGAAATTTCCAAGCCGATTTCAGGCTTACCTATCAAAAAGGAGCATCTAAGCGCTTCATTACATACGGGAAAGTTATTTATACAGGTCACGCATGCTCTTTTTTATCAGTCGATCACTTTGAGACGTGGTCATTGTCCAACAGTTGAGTTGATCGCTTGTATCAAACTTTTTTATAGCGGCCCTTACACGTTCAATATATTTGTTAATACTAGAGAATATTGACAAAAGTATTGAACGTGTAATGGAAGAAAATTGTCTTGACGATGTGCATTTCAAATGGTATTGACGTATAGGGAGCACGTCGTTTGGCATAAGTTCATTTGACATAACAGCAGGTGACACATGATTTCATTTGGCATAATGGTCGTTTGGCATAATTTGAAATATACTTTGAAATCTCTGTTATATTAGGTGTTGGTGCAAAATGTGGCTACGCCACATTGCTTCAAGTATGGTGCTGTCTGACGTCGCTCTGCTCCATCGGATTTAAACTATGTTTGAGTAACCCGGGCAAACGAGTAAATCATAAGTTTGCTTACAAGGGTCGCCACTTTCGACGGCGGGTCGGCGACCACATCGCCCGGCGGATGCTCAGCTGCTTTGCACTGCTTCAGATCCTTGGTCTCGGTTATACGCATTGGCCAATGGCTATTTGGTATATAATTCAAAGAACCACTCATAGTTGAATCAACCCCTAAGCTTGAGTAAACCGGACGAACGAGTAGATCACTAGTTTACTTGCGAAGGCTATTTGGTATACAAATTTATAGGATTGCTCATGTCTGCAAGAGAAATCAACCCTTATGTATTTGAAAAATGTTTGTATATATTTACCAAAATCATAAGGGTTAATTCGTTCTTTCAGTCATAAGCTATACATTAAATTTGTATACAAAATAGCCCTCGCAAGTAGACTGGTGATCCACTCGTGTACCCGGTTCACCAAAACTTAACGGTTGACTCCTTCTTTCAAACATGAGCAGTTACTTGAATCTTGATGCCAAATAAGTTCACAAGCAAACTGTTGTACTGTTCGTTTGCTCAGTTTACTTAGGGACCATTCATAAATTACGTAACGCTTTTAGAGGGGGGAGGGGGTACGACAAGTTGTGACATAGCGGGGAGAAGGTGTTAGCTAGCTCGTTACGTACCATGTTTTCACCGAAGAAAAAAAATTTTTTTTTCAGGAATTCGTTACGTTTGTTTCTTCTTTCAAACATAGCCTTTGGCTTTATCGCATAAGCGAGACCTTCCGGGTTTGGTGGCCGCCGCTTCCGACAACGGGTGCGTCATAACATTCGAAAACGGATGTGTGTCATAAGGTTCCAGACTTTATGACACATACTCATTTTCGGAGCCTATGACGCATCCCTTGTGCGTCATAATGTCCCAGCTCCACAACGTTATGGAGCTCCCCCTTTTGGGACCTTATGACCTGGGACGTTATGACGCAGTGCCTATGCGTCATAATATCTATGCAGTGCCTATGCGTCATAATATCTGAAACTATGAATGCGTCATTTATGACGCAATACCGCTGCCTCATAATATTCCAATCCCAGGGCGTGCCATAAGATCCCGGACATTATGACGCAGCACCTCTTTCGGGAGTTTTGACACAAGTATAATTTCAGATCTTTTGACCAGTTTGATTTCGGATGTTATGACACCACCCTTGGGACGTTATGACATGGTGCCACTACATCTTGGTAAGTAGCATTTCAATCAAATCAGCCGGAATTCTTGGCAAATTTTCGCCAGAATACCGCCTCAAATCAAATTGGTTCCTTAGTTTGTGCCGGAAGTCTGGTGGAAATCAATCAGAACTCCACCTCTAAGTTCAGATTAGTTTGACAGGTACATCATGCTATAAATTCTTACCATAAAATAATTAGTGTCTACATGTTTTACGAAAAGTTGGACTAGGATAAACTTTTGTAGTGATTTTATGTCTCTGTCGTATCGGGAATTGGAATACTAAATTCAGCTCTGTTTTATCAAGGAGATTTTCGCAAAGTAATGGAAATGCTAGAATATGAGTAAGCAAAACATTTTTACTAATATCTTGTAATCAGATATTTAGGATAAATCGATAAAAATACAAAAGACATAAATTCATTATCGATAAACATACAAAATACACTTACCCCTCTAGCACAATTTCTTCATTGGAAAATCCGATGAATTCGTCATCTGTAGTGCTCAATTTTTGATTGTTTAAGTTTCAGTTTAAATGAAAATTAACGGCGGAATGTAACGTAACTAACGTGTGTATTGAACAAGAGCTGGAGTTGAGTTGAGTGTGAAAAGACTTAGGAAACGAGGCTAGATTTTCATGAACGCCTTTTAAGACTTTACATTCATGCCTCCGATGAATTTATGTATTTTATATTTTTATTAATTTATCCTAAATATGTGTCCCCAAGATGTTAGTAAAAACGTTTTGTTTACTCATATTCTTGCATTCCGAATACTTTGTGGAGATCTCCTTGGTAAAATAGTGCTGAATTCATAATTAAATTTTCAGATACGACAAAGACATAAATTCAATAAAAATAAATTTCGTGGTGGAGTTCCGTTTGATTTCCACTAGAATTCCGGCACGATCGATACAACCGATTTCATATTATTGTAGTGTCAAACAAGCAGTATTTCGACTGATTTCATTGAAATGTTACTTGCCAAGATGTAGTGCAGTATACAGGTATCCACATACCTATAGTTTTAACCAGAGTGTATGTAAGGAGAGTGAAGACAACTGTCATGATTATCTGTCAATGATATTCCAAACAAACAAACGACCTTTCAAAATACATGGATTTGACTTGATCGATTGAAATGACACTAACAAATAATCCTTCCCTAGTAACAATTGAGGTTTTATGGTAGTTTTATATCCGCTCACAAAACTTAGATTGCACTTGTAGCATGCTATAAAACTTCGATTGTTACTTGGGTTGTACAACAACTGGATCTCATGATGTGATCAATTTTTACATTTTAGTTTATTTCAATACCTCCAGAGTAGATATGTGCGCGGATGTATTTTTGACCGGTGGCGGCGTAAGCGAAAGACCCTATCGGCGGCAGCGCACCGGCGTGAAATATTGACGCCTATGTAACAAAAAAATCTTGTCAGTACAATTTCTTTCCCAAATCTTTGGTTTCTATTGTAACAGACTTCGCTTGAAGAAAATTCTAAAAAAAATCGTACTAACGACATCTGTTGAACACATTGCACAAAATGTAATTCTCGCAACCATATCAAATTTTTCTTTTCAACTATGGTGCGTAAGATAAGTAACGCATTTAGCTATGTCAAAATCTCTTCACTAGCGCCACGCTCGGTGATATGGCGCTTTTTTATAATTGATAAAAATTCATCTTGTGTTACATCTATTTGTCTGTGATACCGGGGAGATGCAACTGACACTGAAATTTTTCCTGAGTTGGACTCGATCACACGACGAATAATTTACGAGACAAATCATACAATTATGACAGAATATTATTAGTACGATTATTTTAGGCATTTCGATACACATCGATGCCATATGGGTTCATTAAACGTCAATGAAATAAACAAAACAAGCGATAGCAAAGTTGATGCGCTTTTGGATGTTATTTTTAGTTGATACATTTTAAGGTTTTAATAACACAAAAGCTTTGAAAATAATCAGTTTTTGTGTCACACATTCTATTCTACTCTTCATATCGTTATTTGTGTGTATTGAAGATATGTTTGAGTATTTCAATACTGTTAATTGAGCATTTAACGAAAATGTGCGCTGTTGGGGTAAGACCGACACGGTGTTTAGATGATTGGATTCGTTTTTGATTCGATACAAACGACTCGGTATATAATTACGTCATGTTAACAATTGAAATACACGGAAACTATGTTTTTTTTGCATTTTTTTTCAGTATTATCTCAAGCCGACCAAAAAAATAAGAATTAAATTGAACGTGATTCATAGTTATATTACAAAAAGAAATGAAAAGTATAATCTAATATGAGATTTTCAAATAATATTGATGAAAAATTTTCATTGACCGTCAGATTATTGATCAACAGTGTTCCGAAAAATCACAACACGAACCGGATAGCTCACTACGAAGCGTGCGTCACTTTTAAGTGAATGAGTCCTAGTAACAGCGTATATAATCTGCTTGCAGAACAGCTCTTCTTCGTTATAATTGTTATACAAGTGGCAATAAAGCTCGAAAGAATTACTTGAGAAAATCCGTACCATAATATAAACCATGCGTTAAACATTATTTATTCATAACACCACGCATTCGAATGTTCTTCCTCTTGCTACGCGATGAAACTACAAAAAGCATGCGTTTGCATCACACATACTCATATACACATAACTGCACTTTATCACACATACACAATACATTTTTAATGGATGATGATGATGATGGTCCCACCTCATACCCCCACAATTTATTTACACAATTTAATTATTTCATTTACTCTGTTCGATAGCGACATAATGTAGTAGTGGTGACTTGATTAATTATTATCTATTTGTTACTGTGATGTTTTTTGAAAAAAAAAAGATTCGTTTACACATGCCGTATTTTGTTTTTGACTCGGCTGAACACAAATGTAGTGTTTTTCGAGTGTATTGCTACTGAAAAAAGATGCAAAGGAGCCTGCGGTTAGCAGGGTTGTCAAAAGGAAATCTGTTTTTTATCCTAAAAAATCTTTTCATCTGTATTGTCTTTTCTTTTTTTATTGTGTCGAAATCTGTATCGAATCAATTGAGTTGTTTAACCTTTGGCTGGATTATCTATTGAAGATACTAACTCCTGTTGTTGAAATTTGTCAAACAAGAATCTGTTCAATGTTCTTAAAAAAAACAATACAAATCTTTCTGATAATTTACATTCTGAAAGTTGAGCTTTATAGATATGAATAATGGAAGAATAATTTTATTCTTCATCTAATGGAGATTTTGATATATAATGTAATATACATTAAGTTACCCAATGTAGCTGTCGAATTTTTGGAAAATTAACGAACTTTATAATTAACGTTTCTGGGAGTAGAGCACAGCCAGGCGTTTGTTGAGTGCGAACTTAAGTGTATTACTAACCTTTACCTTGCTGAGTGAGCTACCACTCTCAAAAATGAAGTTAATTAAAACATAGAAGGTTTAGCTGATAAAGACAAAGGGAAGTTTCATTGAAACTGAAAAAAATATTTCTAACAGTTGTTTCAGTAACATTTTCAAAAATCTGTATATCTGTACATAGATGCAAAAATCTGCATATCTGTACATACAGATTCTTGGTCTGAAAATGGCTGAAAAATCTGTGTAAATGCAGATTATTCTGTATTTTTGGTAACTCTGGCGGTTAGTTAAGCACGCGCTAACTAGGTTTTACACCAACCGACATAACCCTACAAAATGAGCCGGATGAACTTCGTTTGACAATTCTCGGTGGTTTGTTTACATGGAAGTTACGTGAGTTCGAATTTAACAGATGAGAACCCGTTGCACTCGCACTCACGCAACTGACAAAGTAAACAAACCACCGAGAATTGTCAAACATGAACTTCATTCATCATGAGTTCATTCGTGTCGTCATCTTGTAGAACTCAACTGAATACTTTACGGTGACGCCACAAATGAACTCGAGTGTTCATTTTTGACAGTTCGCTTGTACTGTTTACATTCCTTTGAGCGAATCTAGTCGTCCACAAAATTTTCTAAGTCTATGTAAACAAGTGTGTAATGTCAAGAAAAGTGAGGTTAACTGTATCAGTAAAGAACCTAATAAGCGATGTAGCGTTTCCCTTTTGCTTGGTTGGTACCTAAATAATAAAAGAAATAGTTTGTTGTTGTTGTTTTTGGTATTGTTTTTGTCGTTGATGTTTTTGTCGAATGAGCAAAATATTGAAGAAGCAGCGTCGAACTTAAACCAACGTTGAACATTATAAGATTTTTTTCATGTTTATTATTGTGGCATTGTATCATTTTTGTCTTTTCGACAACAGCATTTTTTGACTTTATCTTTCTTGCAAGTAAACTTTTGATTCACCCGATTGCTCGGTTTACCCAGCCATTTGAGTGATCTTTTGCTTTAGTTCGACTGAGTTGTGCTTGAAAGAAATTCAAACAGCACAGATTAATAGTTGTGTTTCATAGTTGCTCTATGTGCAGTTCGGTTATGATTATTTATAGCGCCTAATAATGCTAGATGTGGCTTTTGCGCTGTTAATACACGAGACAACAGGAAACAGCTTAGCTTAGGAAGACTGCCCGTAGTTGCACATCGTGATTGACCGAATGAGTGAAAATGCACAATGAACCAATGCTTGAGAGTGGCACATCATTCTCACTGTGCATATTTCACTGAGCTAACATTTTCATAAAGTGGTCAATAACGACGCTAGCTACGTCTCCCTCTTCTAGATTGATGGTGTTGCAAACAACATCAGGCATATTCGGTGCATCAGTGCTACAAAACCTCTGACAGACAGTTGATTTAAGATGGTTATTGCATTACGCCTCGATTGGGGCGCATCGAGAAGACCGAGAGGGCTTATGGACCTTCAGCCACTTTTGCTATGAACCACGTTTGCAAACATTGTCCCACAGTTTAATGGTAGGGTTGGTGGACAGGGCTCATAGTGAAGGTCATTGTGTGTCCATTTATCGATCGACTTCGTTATCGTACACAGGCTAATTAAATTAATTTAATAAATACATAGGTAGAAACCTATTGGTTTTGTAGTTTTTAGTACTAGTGTACAATTGTTATGTGCTAGTCGTATGTCTATCTGTGTATGTGTTCCTCTGAGTATTTGTGACAGTTGGGCGAGGGAATGGACGCAGAACTAGTGTATATGATAAAATAGTGGTTAATACTTCCGGTGTTCAATTTGTGCATTCAATTGTATCCATTCGGGAAGGTCGGATTGATTCAATTAAGGTACAATTAACCTACCGACGCATGTGAATCATCCATTCCCGGTCAGTATAGCATGATTAAAATTCTAGACGAGTTTATATTGTTTGATTACATGTTACATGTTTTTTTCAATTCTACTTTATTAGTCTGTTTTATCTGTGCTTCTATTAGTTTGCTTTTCTATTACTCATGTATATCAAAATAATATCGGTCAATTTTTACACTTCAAATCAATCTCTTTGCATCTTTATTTGGTATTTTATCATTTCTATAATTACTATATATCTATACTATATCTATACTCATATAGGTACAAACGCTCGTTGTCTTCGCGATAACACAAACCTGGTCACAAACGCGACCGTGCAATTGCAATCATCTACACATACTTACGCCCACGATTTCACCAACATTAAACACCCCGGTAGTTAAGCAAACGTTGTAGCACCTATAAACTTACAAACGCGGTCTCAAGCATTAACCCACCACTCGCGCGATCATGAAACGGTCCAGTCCGGAAGTCTAACTTCGGTTCTAGCAGCCTAGACTCATGCCCTCAGTTGGACCAATAAAAAAATGATGCTCATATTCACTAGACAACACGTTCCATGGCGACATGACCGGGAACTCTTGTGATATGGGGAAACTGATTTTCTTCTACCATCTGTACTTTACACTAAAAAATAATCTCCAGTTTCGCGGTCCGCGTACGATCATTCAAGAATACACGCCACATGGTTATGAAGTCTAAATTATACCCGCGAAGTCATATACACGTAACAACCCGTTAACATACAAATGCTTGAGCCCTTCGTGACCGTCCACGACACCTACACCCACGATCTTGCAAACATGATAACGTCCCGGTGATCAAGTGAACGTATCAGCGCTTGTAAATCTTCAAACGCGGTCTCAAGCGTGAACTCAAAAACTCCTGGTTTCGCATGAATCAGCCACTTCCGGAAGTTTCTACTCTTGGTATCAGTAGACTAGGTCCATGCCTTCAATTGGACCAATTAAAAGAAATATCTCATATCCACTGGAAACTACATTTCACGGCGACATGACCGGGAACACTAGTGATGTGGGGTATCTCACTTCCTGTCAGAACGTGAATTGTACACCGAAAACTAAATATCAAAATGACGGCCCACGTGACCATCCAAGAACGTACGCGAATATGTGAACGACCACATGGTTACAAAATCGAGTTTTGCACATGCGTAGTCACATGCACGCGAGCACGCGTGATAAACACGTTAACATATGAACGCTTCAGGCCTTCGCGATCAACAACGCACACCTACGCTCGCGATCGCGCAAACTTAGTAACACGTCGCTAATAAGGTGAACGTTTTAGCACTTACGAAGGTTCAAACGCGAACCTACAAACCTCCGTGTTCGCGCGATCATGAATCGGTCACGTCCGAAAATCTTTACTCTCCGTCTTAGCAACTTAGGTTCATACATTCAGTTGGGCCAATCAAAAAATAAAGCTCATATCTACCAGAAAACACCTTCCATGGCGACATGACCGGGAACTGTAGTGATATGAAAGATCGCACTCTCTTCTAGCATCTGAGCTTTACGCCAAACATTAAGTATTAGATTCACGGCACGGTTCGCGCGCGATCATCCAAGAACACACACGAATATGCGAAAGACACACGGCTGTAAAACCGAATTTTTACACGCGAAGTTATATACACGTTAGCACACGTGACATACAAACGCACACGCGATTGGACACATTAACGTACAAACGCCTCCTTCGCGATGATACCCGCGAGTCCTTCGCGATGATACCCGCGAGTCCTTCGCGATGATACCCGCGATCGCGAAGTCTCGAAGTACAATGAATATCACATTCAGAATCACAGCCCGCTGCAATTGGCCTTAAGCAGTGTTTTAATGGGCGACATTTCCTGTCTCGTCTACAATTGTTAGTGTGTGATGTTACAGTAAAGTGTGTAATTTAAATGGAAGAATAAGAGATTAGTGTGTACTGCAAGAGGTGATCGCTGCACAATTTGCTTGAAAACAAATCCCCGGAAGAACGGGTGACAAAATAAAAATAGGTAGTCTGATAAAAAGGGTTGACCGAGTACGGTCGAGAGCGGTGGTGTTTCTCCCCGCTTTTTAGTCTGAGAAAAGAGTTGACCGAGTACGGTCGGTGGCGACTTCTCTTCCCGCAGAGGGATTAGAAGAATAAAAAAAAGTCCGCCCGGTGTGCTACCGTGATCACAAAAAGAGGAATTTGAGTTTCCTCCAGAGCCGGCGATTGTAAGGCAGAGGTGTCCTGTTGCAGGCGATAAGCGCGTGGAAGTTCTCGCGGACAGTCTCAAGGAACCGCGAAAGAAGCGGCCACCAATTTGCTCCAGCGACGTCGAAAGCATTCCCTGTCGCAAGTGACACCTGAAGAAACGTGGTGTTCGATCGGAAGTGTCTGGTGTCTGGGCGTGAAAATTTACCCGATCAGTTTTTCATACTCCTCTGGCCAGTAAAGGTGGCAATCGCACCCGCAAGAGAAGGCGAGCCGGGTAGTGTTTCTTTCCATGGTATTCCGCGTGGTCGTTTTGGAGTGATTACGCTGCTGGCTGCTCAGGGGTTAAAGTGAGGTTAAACAGTTGAAAACTCAAACAGTGCCTCTTCCCAGCGGCCCCAAACACGGAAGGCCTTGCATCATACGGAGAAAATCAGCCTGGAAGTAAAACAACCGGTTGTGGGCGGCGCGCGACCACGGAGGAAGCAGAACCTAATTTCTAGTGTCGGACGGAACGCATCGGACGAGAGAAAACGGCTTGCTAGCTACCAGGCTTTTGCTCGACGGGGCACAGAGACACGGACGAATTCGAGAAGCTCGCCATTTTCGGAGAGCCACACCGGCGACATGCGCATTGGCTTCCTGCATGGTCTTGTGATGACGTCAACGATGATTAGGTAAGCGTGCACATCTTTTATAATCTCACCTCCCCTTATCAACCTTTATCACTAAATACATGATTAGGGATCATCATTTATTCATATTAGTTTTGGGTTGAAAGCCAATTTTGTTACAACGAGATGCAATTTGTTACAGTGATTCTGATGGGGAGCCCTTCCGATAACCTAGCTCTACAGCTCCAGTAGGACAACTCTCAAAAAAAATAAAATAACGACGCCGGCTACGTACAATGTTGTTCTACCGGGGAAGGAAAGAAAGACTAGTTTGACACTCGCTGGTGATAGAAATCGAGACTACCTCTGCATCTCTACGAGCATCACGGGAAAGAAGTGGTGTTAGTAGGAAAGGGAAAAGATGAAGAGGTATGTCTTCGTAGACAATGTGATCTTGGCAATGTGTACGCAAGTCGCTCGCAATCAATTTCCGAGAATTTTAAACGAACGAACGGTACAGACAGCGGGGAGGTAAGGGATAGGAGTTCTGTATCAGAGGTGAATGGCGACATAGTTTGTTCTCATTGAGCACAATAATACACCTTTGCCAACCAGCACACGAGACAACAGGACACACGCCACAAAAATATTCACTATGGATTTTGTTCTACCTATTCCAACGCTGTTGCTGTTGCCGCGTTGGAATAGGTATCCATAGTAAATATTTGTTGTGGTGTGTGTCCTGTCGCCTCGTGTGTGCGTACAGCTTTAAACAAAACTGCCAATAGTTATTTCACATGAGTTTTTTAAAGGTTTTTAGAGGGTATTGTTTTCGCACATCAAAGCGTTTGTATGGTTTGTCGGTGAAGATTCTTTATCTGCCTAGTAAAACTCTGGGGCTTTCTGTTTTACTCTTTTACTGTTTATTGTAGCGGATTATATCAGACTGGCAGACACGGAGAACACGGAGGACGGTTAGCGAGCGAACTTAGACTGTCTTGTAACGTGTATAGACGGACTAACGGATACGGAATAACGAATGACTATACTAACTAAACTGTATTCACATAGTAACTTAAAAACGTATAAACGTAAAGAACGCATCTGATCTGGCGTGAGCTGGGCTTTTATAGTCCTGATACACTTTTGGACGAACGCTATTGGTTCAACCGGAAAACCTTTTCTGACCCGGAAACATATACTGACTTGGCAATACTGCCAACAGAAGCGTAAATTATGCTTACTACAACTACACAAAATTAATCTAATCTAAATGGTATACAGATTGCACGTATGCTATGTGTACAGTGAAACCCTATTAATCTGACGATGATAGATTAGGCGCAAACATACCGCCTGCCTTGAAAGACTTGCCTTTCAACTATACTAAACTGTACTATTTGTGCTGATTGCCTTTGCGACTAATCTGTCTAAAATTCTGACATTAAATCTATCAGTGGAAGTATAATTATTACGTTGATGTGGTCACACGATCAAGGATGGTCATTCTGCAACCTGCCTTGCGATCTGCTGCCGAAGCTCAGTGGTGTACCATGGGCGTCGAGGACGGGGGACTTGAATTCGACTCCGTCAACTGCTATGCAGCTTGCGTCAATATGACAAGACCCGAGCGACTCCGCTGGTCCCACCACTCGTAGTCTGCTTGTGTTGGTTAATGGTTTCGTTGGTTATATGCTGGACTATGATTCTGTTATCATACGACCTTGTTGCAGATGTAAACTGTGACGCCTGCCGTATCCATACGGTAGCGACTTGACAATCTCGCATGCTGCAAGCTGAACTCCGCTGGGTTTCCTACTCGCCGGATCTGGATCTGGACGCTTTGCTGATTCGAGAATCCATTCGCAGTTGATTCCTTCCGTTGGCCACCTCCACCCCTCGCAGTGTCGATCCATGTACTGCATCGGCAGTGATTATGTAATTCTGATGTTTACTCCTGTAGCTTGATGTGTCGTAATCTGCATCAATACCTGTATGGGAAAGCGGATCAATTCCTGTTGTATTGGTACAATTGAAAATACTTAACTTGGGTTTATGTTGGGATGGCAGTTCCAGTCACTTCAACCAGAACCGCGCCATCCCCAGTTGTTGCTGGCACCTCGAAGCCACTTGTAGCGTATGGCTGTTTGTTCATGAACATTATGCTGTGCTTGGTGCTGAATGTTGACTGGCCCGTGGCCATCGAGTGGACGAGGAGGAGGGGTGGAGTGGCAGCATTACGTTGTTTCTAATTTTCAGGTGTGTTAGGTGGATTGGTAACTTGATGAGATGCGTGTGCTGCTGACAGGCTGACATTGGTATCGATGATTTAACGGGCTAATGTCGCCAACTGGATGACGACGTATTGAATGATGGAAGATGGTTCATTCGTCTGATCAGCGGCTCTGAACCGCCAGCTGGCTTTGTATTCGATGTTCTGGTTATCCTGTTGAGCCGACTGGATGACGACGTGTTCGATGGGCTTGTGCCGCCTATGAGCTGATGACGTACTGATGTACGCTGGAATATATGAAAGGGTGCTTTTTAAAGGCAAAAGGTTATAACAAAAGGACTTCCCTGAAACGGAGGCCTTGTGGCCTCCGCGGTCGCCCACGGCCACGTTGACTGCAGCGACGACTTACTGGATATTTTCGGAACGGTGACCCGTTGGCCTTTGCAAAACGTTCCTAATGTTGTTCTTCTGCTGATGAATTGCTGATTTCAAATTGCCGCTCAGGGCATACTGAGAATTGTGCTTCTTGTTGAAGTGCGGTGCTTCGATATGTGCCCATTTCTGTATTGCTGAGTTGGATTCCAATGAAGAATTGCATGCTGCTGTTCCGATATGCTGCTGCACTGCGATTGCTTTTGCGAATGCTCCAGCAAAATTATTCACTTGACTGCTGCTATACTTTCATACGATGATTTCGATGGGCCTTGTCCCTCGGACTGGTTTGCTGTGTGCGATGGTGTTGTGATTGGTGGTACTACATTTGTTTTCGCGAAGGCTCCTGTGAAAGTGTGCACTGGACTGTTGCTATGTGACCTTCCGAACGAGCTTCGGCGGGTCTCGACCCCCGAACTCAATTCCAACGTTTCCTCGGCGTTGGAATCATCAGCAATAGACTTGTTGATGCGATGTAAGCGATGGTGATATGGGGGTGCATTTCCATACTGGATCTCAATCCGGCTCCGCTACACTTGGTGTGCAACGAACTGCAGGGGCTCTCTTAGCCGTGATGGTTCGACGCCAAACCTGGTTGAATGGCGCTCAATTCAACCCGATGAAATGCACCCGAGATATACGAGGACTAATACCACTAAAGCTGTAGTACTTCCTAATTTGTTGGATTGTGTACATTGGAATCATTGCTGGATTGTATGGCTGCTGCGAACCTTTTGACTTGTGCTTCATGACGACTTTGTGCGCTGTGTTTCAGAGTAGCCGACGAAATGAACAGAATCCTCATCCACCGTGCATGGATTAAGGTGCTATATGATCCGTCTTCGCATTCCGCGAAGGATTGTCTCCCTAAGATGGGCAGACAGCCGAGCAATCTTTCCCGCGACCGTCCGGAAAAGATTGTGCTTGTTATGTGAACAAGCCCGAATGGCTTACTGGCGCGCACCGCAGTAATGTCATTGCCATTCTTCTGAATGGACCTTGGTGCAACCCCTAATGCCGTAGGAGCGCCTGACTTATTGTGAGCAGGCTTTATGTCATGAAGCAGCAACGAACCGACGAACGAAATTCGTTGCCGTTGAAGAGTCGCTACCCTTCTCAAGTTTTTCCAGCAGTACACTCAGGTTTTTTTTTACGCGGGGGATAAAGGCCGCGTAAATGATTATATGGGTATATTATATTATTATATTAATTTGGGGAGGGGGGAGTTTTGTATTTTGTGATGATGTGTGATGACAGCCTCGCTGTTCCGGAGTGTACTAGCGGAAGGTCTCACAATGATAGAGAAAGCGTCTCTCCTCACACAGATGACATTTTGGCGGCTTCACTGGTTCAGACTGCTTTCCGTACAATGTTTCTGGTTGCGCTGTTATCACAGTGACTGGTTGTTTTATATCGTTCCCTGCTGTAAATGTTGACGAAGTTTCTGTTTTCGGTGGGCTCAAGTTCGATGGACGAACGATTGCTTCCGGAGATTCGAATGCAGTGAGACGATACGGACGGTAAAGCTCCAACGTTGGAAGTTCCAGTTTGACATCTAATGGACCACGAAGAGCAGCTTCAATGCGGACTATTTTTAGCGAGAAGAAACAAATCGCCTCCGAAACTGACTGAACTGCTTCTGCCTGTGCGGCAATACGAATTTTCCCATCACTAGACGGAACGAGCATCCTAACCTGCATCTCTTCCAACAGCTGCAGTGAACTTTTTAGCCAACAGATTTCTGCTCCAGAAACCTACCAACGTCTTAAAGTTGTGGAATGCAGTATCCCGTGGACGATATCGCTACGGAACCTAACCTGTTTTCGCACATCAAAACGTTTGTATGGTTTGTCGGTGAAGATTCTTTATCTGCCTAGTAAAACTCTGGGACTTTCTGTTTTACTCTTTTACTGTTTATTGTGGCGGATTATATCAGACTGGCAGACACGGAGAACACGGAGGACGGTTAGCGTGCGGACTTAGACTGTATTGTAACGTGTATAGATGGACTAACGGATACGGAATAACGAATGACTATACTAACTAAACTGTATTCACATAGTAACTTAAAAACGTATAAACGTAAAGAACGCATCTGATCTGGCGTGAGCTGGGCTTTTATAGTCCTGATACACTTTTGGACGAACGCTATTGGTTCAACCGGAAAACCTTTTCTGACCCGGAAACATATACTGACTTGGCAATACTGCCAACAGAAGCGTAAATTATGCTTACTACAACTACACAAAATTAATCTAATCTAAATGGTATACAGATTGCACGTATGCTATGTGTACAGTGAAACCCTATTAATTTGACGATGATAGATTAGAAATAGGCGCAAACAGGTATCAAAAAAGAAAACATCTTTGGTGCAGTTTTTAACTTTTAATTCAAGCTTTGTTATATAACAGTGTTACGATGTGAGCTAGCCCCTCGAAAATTTTCCTGGTTACTCTAATGGCCTTTCGTGAGTTGATATTTTGTAGTTCCGATTTTTGTTATTCGGTCTTTTGTGCTGCGGTCTATGTGGTTTTAGGCCTTTTGTGATTCGGCCTTCTGCGATTCTGTCCCTTTGCTCTCCACGTTTCTGATGACTTTTCGTACATGTCGCTCGGTTCGGTTTAGTTTACATAGGGGAATTATGGTTAAAACCGACACCTTAAGCTTAACACTTTTTCTGGGTTGCCACAAAACCAATAAAATTATAATTTCTACACCGAATTCTTCTTCGGAAAATTCTTAACACGGCTTAATTTTGTCGGCGCTTCAAAAAATTAATTTCATTAAAAATTATTGGTTGCAAAGTGACTTTTTGTAGGCACTGCAGGTAAAACCGACACCCCATAGGGGTAAGATCGACATACCTTTAATTTGTTTTCTCTCCACTTTATTAAAATGTTTGTATTTTTTAAAAATGTGATGTATGTCTGACTAATAAAGTGTGAGTATATGAGATACAAATATGTGCTTTTCGTAGCTTCATTATGTAGTGAGGAGAAGAGAGTTCGAAAGCGTAGTGCTATAAACAAGAGTATTTTATGCTATAGGTTTATTTCTTGATAATGATATTTCAAAATAATCCTTAAGCACATCATTGCAACCTTCAGTGTTTATTT
Organism: Topomyia yanbarensis; assembly: GCF_030247195.1. Taxonomy (NCBI): domain Eukaryota; kingdom Metazoa; phylum Arthropoda; class Insecta; order Diptera; family Culicidae; genus Topomyia; species Topomyia yanbarensis. The sequence goes on along the minus strand of NC_080671.1, from coordinate 205,950,641 downwards.
CGTAAGAGAAGATTTGCAAGTGTTCTACATTCTGCTAGTCGGATTCATTCACTTATAAGTGGCGCAAACTTCTTAGTAAAACTACATTTTCCAGCCCTGATGTTTAGAATTCTGATCATCAACGATCTACCAGGTTATACAAAAGATCATTGTCTCATTGTGATTAAGTACATCTATGACAAACCAAGAGAACACTAGAACTTCGGTTTGAGGATCTTTTTGCAGAAATAGCAAAAGCTTCGATAGAATCTGATATGCAAATATACCAATTTTTGATTTTTAAAGAGACTTATAAGAAATAAATACAATAAAAGTATTTCTGTGTATTTCTGCTTTTACTGTAGTGTGCTAATAGTGTAATTGAAGTGTCACAAAGATCCCCAACCTTTTGTAATGATCCGCATGTAAACACAATAATCTTAACAGCGTGTCGGTTTTACCCTAACCAAAGGGTGTCGGTTTTACTCCAACAGCGCACATTTAAAAAAAAGCGATTAAAATATTGAATTTCTCAAACTCGTCTTCAATGCATCCAGTTGATCATAGGAAAGGCCGATAAAAATAGGTACTGAAAAATGTGGTGATTTGAAAAGCTTTTGTTCGGTTAAAACCTTAAAATCTACCAACAAAATTTTACATCGAGACGAGTATGAAAGCTGCTGTCGTATGTTTTGTTTATTTTTATGACATTCGGCGTACTAACGTAAATCCAATTTGTCTTCAAATGCTCTACATAATCATACTAATAATAATGTGTCATTATGAAATAAATAAAAATTTGATTTCTAGGGAAAGTTGTGGGGTGTCGGTTTTTCCCACAATTCCCCTATGTTATTTTTCCATTTAGTCGTTCTGATCACGATGGTTCTGAAACCTTTCATATCTAATTAGAGGAAAAAACAGATATATTTATGAGAAATGAATTGATAGATATTTGTGCGATGTTCCGGTTGTTCATTGATTATCGTCATTATACAATGTCCATCGTGAAAATGCACTGCACTGAAGTTTCTTGAAAAATGCTTCGGCGTCATAATTTGCCACCAGATAGAGGAGGATATTTGACATTCTATTTTCAACGTGAGTTCAACTATATTTATTTCGGTTCAAGGCGCTGCACAAAGCAGTAAAATTGAATTCCATCTTTTTTAATTCGAATCCTACTTTGTCCATTTAAACTAAATTTATATTTTCGTTTGCATATTATCCATTATTAATGCATTTTATTTTTCTTTCAGTACAAGTTCTTCAAATAGTTTATTCTCTTCGAATTCCATTACGGGTTCATCGTTAAGTAGTAGTAGTAGTAGTAATACTCCGAATGCACCGGGCCCACCGTCCTCCAAGGACAGCAGCAAGGTAAGCTACAGATCGAAATGGTTGTACGTCATTTCCCGGCATACCATTCCCCGGTATACTATTCCCCGGAAAACTTTCCCGGAATGTACCATATCCCGGAATATCGTTTCCCGGAATGTACCATTTCCCGGAATGTATAATTTCCCGGAATGTATTATTTCCCGGAAAACCCATTTCGCGGAATATCATTTCCCGGAAAATAAAAAAAACTCGTACCTCACCGACCAAACTTATTTTTAGAAGACCTACTATGCAGTTGATTGTGTTCTAGGAGATTTTACCTACTTTAGAACATTAAAAGTTGTTCGAAAATATTCTCAAATTTTTTTTGATCTTGAGTGGTTATTGTGGTAAAAAAAACAAGATAGCGACAAGATTGCAAAACTGTCATTCTAAAGATTTAATCTTTTCGATTCCGCGATGTTAGGAAAATTTATTTAAATTGCTCATTATGAACGACTTTTGGTTTTGAACCAAAAAGAAACTTGGAAGGATCTAAATAAAATCGAGTGGGGAATAAAAAGCATCCAAATGGATGGGATATCAATGAATTAAATGGGTACCAAAATAGAAACAAATACTTTCCAATTTTCCCACCGCAGGTAGTGAAGGGGTGAATAAATTCCATAAATTCATGACCGTCTAATTCCTGACTAACAGGCCCTATATTTTGCCTCATACTTGTTCCAAATTTTGCGGATTCAGTGAAATGGTATATTTTAAATTCTTTTACTATTTTGAATCGATTTCTTCGTGTGGTAATCTTCGGTGAAAAACATAATACACCACTGTAAGATTTGGTTGTTATTGAAATAAAATGATATAAAATTGAAGGCGAACAGAATATCTAATTGTATATATTATTAATTCTGTCCTATCGTTTTTACGTAAACTCCAAGCGTACTAAAAACTTCAAACCCCTTTTTTTAAAATCCACTTCAAACCACGAGCTTTGAAATATTCACAGCATATTCTAGATTATTAAATTAAAATAGCAAAAAAAAAATCCTACGTAAGTCATTTGCTATCGTTCTAAGGAATCGAAAAAAAACTTTAGTTTTTGACACTAGGTCAAACTTTACAGGAGATAGTGTAAATTCGTAACGATCAATTTAGAACGCCTCGAAATGCGGCCATCTTTGAAATTGAAAAGGCAGTGTTTTTCACACCGTTGGCAACATTTTTATGATAACCAATCACACTACTCTAAAAATGCCCTAAATACGTTGATTGATTTTCATGAAGATTAGGTAAAAGGTAATGAAAAAATAAAAACATTTCCCAAAATTTAGTCATAAATATTCCTGGAATCTTTGGGGCCATACACTACCCGAGCAGAGTCTGACAACAAATTGAAAACAGGTTGTTGTCATTTTGGTCGTTTTAACGGTTAAAAGATCAAAATGGAGAGCAGCAAAATTGTCCTATGACATCAAACAGAACACTAATTCTGCTATCAGTGAGAGTAAATTGAAAGCTCATTGAGATGTTGAAATTTTTTTTGATAACAAAATATGAATTCACTTTGATGTTTCACCAAAGAAATATAAACATAGAGAATTCTTCTAAGAAAGAAGGATAGCAAAATGAAATCAAAACTCTGATGTCATCTTTAAAAAATTTAAAACTGATAGCAAAATAAAATTTCAATTTGATGCTATTATCAAAATATGATTTCTACTTGTTGTAATTTTGATGTTCGACTTTGCTCGGGTACTTACGTAAGGGCATATGGGGGGAGGGAGAGTTTCAAAATATCTTACAAATTCTTATCTGAGGGGGAGGGAGGGTTTGTCCTTTCTTACGTAGTATCATAAAACAAGTTTAAAAAATTAAATCCATAAGAAAAATATTCTTTTTAATAAGAAAAGGGAACTATTTTCATTAGTACCATATAATCCTTGTACATCAAACAATATGAGGAATTTTATGGCTCTTGGTTGTACATTGTTCTGTTCGGGAACTGGAGTCACAATATGTCTTACAAGTTAAGAAGTGTTGATACCCTTCGTGTTGTTAGACCGACTTTGTTCTTTTCAAACATTCGATTCAAACCCACAAGGTATCTGGAAAATGTTCTAACATGCGATTGTCAAAGATCTTGAATGTCGAATAGAGTGTGAACCGTATTTTAATTCAAGAAAATTCGAAGATGGTTAACTCGGAGCTATGCGTACGATAAGCGTCACAGCTGGAACTCAGAATAAATTCATGCCAGAAGAGGTTATAAACTCTTTTATATTCTACATCACAAGAAATAGGTTCAAAGGAAGTGGAATATAGTGAAGCAGATCACTTGGACCAAATTGGAGTTACTGAATATCTGACAACAGTTGTTCTTTGTACTGGGCGAGATTGGCATGCAATTAAAATTCTGCAGATGATTACAGTTAAATTTTGTCATGAGTTTTCTTGTAATAATTCTAGACATATCGTTTTCGCTATCTTATTATTTGATGAATTAACAATTCGATTTTTTAATTACGATAATCATGATAAGATCTTATGTAGAGGGAGGGGGAGTTCACCAAAATCTTACGAACTCTTATCTGGGGGGGGGGGGGAGGAGGAGGAGGAGGTTGGAAAGCTCTAAAAAAGCCTTACGTAATTAGTGTACGGCCCCTTTGAAATTTTATAGATTGTGAATGTATTTGTCTGAGATGCTGCCTTCTTATACATATGCATTTTTCTTTGGAATTTTGTGTAGAATGTTACTTTAATCCTATGAAGTTTCTCTGAAAATACTCTTGGACTTTGATTGATTTGTATTCTCACTAATATTTGTTTACAGTAACAGTACATTGAAAACGCCTTCAGCTATTTTAAATTTCACTTCGTATTAAAAATTTCTAAGAGAATTAGCCTCCTTTGGAACAATAACAAATCAATGGAAATAATTTTAGAATTTCATTGATTCAAATACAATAAATACAATGAAATGGATTTGCTTTCTTTAAAATTTTCGTAGCATATTTTTGAAATGCTATTAATTTTAAATTAAATTACGACCTTCTTTGATATCGCCTTCTTTTTAGCATAAGCTATTTTCTGGACCTTCGATTGATTGATAATGATTTCAAATAAAATAACATATAGGTATATAATCAGTTTTTCAAATTCATTAACATGATCAGCGAGCAAAGACAAGCTGTGAAGAAACCAAAACAAATATTTAAGTAGCAACATAGTTCTAAATGCAAATGTTCTCAAAGTACATCAAATATAACAAATTGCCGAGAAAAAGTACGTTCCGGGAAATGGTACATTCCGGGAAATGGTACATTCCGCGAAACGATATTCCGGGAAATGGGACATTCCGGGAAATAGTACATCCCGGGAAATGGTTTTCCGGGAAATGGCATTCCGGGAAATGGTTTTCCGGGAAATGGTATTCCGGGAAACGACATACAATCATCGAAATGCTAACGTTTGAATGTTGGCAACCTAGTATGTTAATATTTATCTTAAACATTTATCAATAAATCCTCGAAAAATCTATACCATTTCAATAGCTGATTCTTTTTTTCGAATAAAGAAACATATCTACATAACATGTTTTATCTCTTCCACGTGAACAGAGTAAACCAGTAGTACCAATCACAATTCATTCATCGTCACAGATCTCTTCCGCGGCGGCGGCAAACAGTTCGCAATTATCAAACCTCCAGCACTCTACCTCATCTAGTGGTAGCAGTTGTGTTGGAAGCGGAAATAGCAGCTCTGGTTCCAGCAGTAACACAAGCTCAAGCTCTAGCAGTGGGAGCAGTAGTTCTGGAAATAATGCACTTAAATCGCAGTTACAATCGACAGTACCACCAACAAGTTTGTTGAACGCACTATCTTCAGGTTCATCTGTCACAGCTAGTCCCAACGTTGCATTGACTTCCGGAAGTTTAAGCTCTCATGCATCAAGTAACGCATTATCGATGGTTGGGGAGACAGGCGCAGCACTTGTGAAAGAGGAGAAAATTAGTACTAGTCCACCGCCAGCCAAGCGCCACAAATGTGAACCGAAAGATATGGTGGATGTATGTGTAGGGACATCAGTCGGTACAATTACTGAACCAGACTGCCTTGGACCATGTGAGCCTGGTACGTCTGTAACATTAGAAGGTATCGTATGGCATGAAACTGAAGGCGGAGTGTTAGTGGTTAATGTAACCTGGCGGGGTAAAACCTACGTCGGAACTTTAATAGACTGTACAAAACATGACTGGGCACCACCACGGTAAGCTAGAATGGTTTATTAAAAGATTATATTCTAACGATTGTTTCCACCCTATTACAGATTTTGTGATTCTCCGACCGAAGAATTTGATTCGCGGACACCAAAAGGAAGAGGAAAGCGAGGACGAAACTCGACGTTGTTTCCCATCAACGATCTTAGCAATTTCACGGAAACCCGGAGCTCAGTAAGTGTAAAATTCATTTAGATATGCGTTTGGTATAAATGAATTGAGCTTGACGCTATATCAATTTATTTTACTATTTAGTAATTTAGTTATTAAATTTGATATAATCCATACTTTGTTTTTAACGGAAATTCTTGATTTAAGATTTTTGATACTATCCAACGGAAAACATCCTAAAATACATATAAGTGAGTTAAAGGAAGAAATTTCTCTTAAAAATCGTCCCGCATTTAATTTTCTTTTTGCCTTTCTCATATATCATTGGTCGAGATCGGAAAATGTATGTGTGTCATTTAAACTCAGACATGTTTTTCAGAGATGGCTGATCCGATTCACACAAATTTTTTTTTTTTCAAATGAACAGTATAACGATCCTATAGGCTGCTATTTAATTTTTAGGTGACCTAACTTCCGGTTCCGGAGTTATTGAAGAAAGTGGTCACAGAACACATTCCTATATAATCTGGTTACACCATGATGTACGAATAATGTAATACATATTAAAATGGGTGCAGCATTACAGTCAAAGTCACTTTGACCACATTGGCCACCTATGCCGATTCCCCGGGGAACTTGCCAAGTTCTTAAGTTAATCCATTTCTCAACGAATTCTTGACCGATTTTTACTAACACCTCATTCATACCGCCAACTTATTCCGGGGCCGGCATTTGAAAAACAGACAGTGGAACAACATGGGAATTTACTGTCCATAATCGCAAGTAATAGGCTGTTTAGTGGTTGCAGAATCTAGTAATCCTTAAAGACTCTCCTCTTCGGTAGATGAAAAACTTGTTTATTTATTAACGCCAAAAAATCTGAACAAACCTAAATATAAAGGCAAACTTACGAACAGAGATTGTGTGTAATAATACACTACTGAAATGATAGCAACCAATAAACTATAGCACGGTTGTAAATTTATCTCTTTTTTTCTCATAACCGCTCATAATACTGTTCGACATCCGGTAAAAAATTTAATAATTTCGTTGGCTAAGCGGCAAAAACTTATACTATTTTGAAAAAGTATTGTATTGAAATTCCCTATATTACGGTACATAATGTATTGCTTACCTTATCTTATTTGTAGATGCATAGCAAGCTGCGGAACGGAGGAGCGAAAGGTCGTGGTTGTCGTGGAATCACTACAACCGCTGAAAGTAATTCTTCAAAGACGACAGCGACATCAACTACTACCACAGCAAGTTCCTCCAGTGGCACGACCACAAGCGCTAGCTCTGATACTCCTTCAACGTCTCCTGTCGCTTTTTTGCCGCCACGACCGGAGAAACGAAAATCGAAAGACGAATCGCCATCACCGGTGAATGGTGGTGGCGGAAGCGCAAGTAGTTCGAGCGGCACTGTGATAACCTCTAACAGTGTAAGTAATGCAAACGCCAGTGGCATTGTAAATAATGGTATCCCAAGCACACAAAGTGTGGTTAATCCTATGACTGGGCTTAACGTTCAAATTTCCACAAAAAAATGCAAGAATACAGCGTCACCGTGCGCAGTTTCGCCAGTTCTGTTGGAGTGCCCTGAACAAGACTGTAGTAAAAAATATAAACATGCTAATGGACTGAGATATCACCAAAGTCATGCACATGGTAGTGTTTCGTCAATGGACGAAGATTCATCGCATACTCCTGAATCGCCACAACGAGTAGCACCTCCAACGACGCCATCACCCGTACCCACTACTACTGTGCAGTCATCAAGTCTTCCAACAGTGTCAGTATCAAACACGACACTGTTGCCAGTGACCAGTATAGCACCTGCAGTCACAACTCCTGTTTCTAGTAGTGCACCTCAGTCTTTCGTTTGCGCTGCTGTTACGTCTAGTGTTAGCCAAAGCACAACAACGGCGACGAGTTCTACAGTAACTGATGAGACACGATCGATTAACCCTCCTAGTAAATCACCATCTCCCAGTTTACTAGTAACAGCAAATGTTGCAAATACTGCGCAGTTGCCAACGCCCCACTCTCTTCTAATCAGTACGACACAATCGTTAGCAACTACATCTCAAATTGGCTCCCAGTCGACAGTTACCTCGCCAGCTACAGCAGGTGGTAGCATTACAACTGGTGTTGCTTGTCCAAGTCAACCACATGCAAGTGTTGGCAGTAATACAACTTTACTGAGTACAGTTCTTGCAAACAATCCCAACACACTCTTGTCGCAAGCCCCGCCCAGTCAAGTTCCAAGTTTGCCGCCATCTCAGCAACACCTTTCCGCAGGATCAATTTCACAAGGGAATAGTAACATTTTACCTGCCACTTCGACAAGGTGTGATCCGAATCTGAAAGGTAGTAAATCAGGAGTACTGCGTTTCGGGCCACTTCCTAGTGAAGGCGATCAAAATGCGCGGCTAACACCAGTTACACAGACACCTTCCAACCTTACGGGAACTCCAGGATCTCTCCAAGCAGGAGCACAACAAAGTACTCCTGTTCGGCCATCAGCTGTTTCAATGACTGGAGGTCTCTTAGCACTACAGCCGTCAACACCCGGAACGCCGGAAGGTAGCTTTGCTTAGTACAAAAGCATTGCTATTGACATTTATTAAATACTTTTCCTTCTCTTTCATAGGTCTAAGCATAAAGTCACAAAATTGTTCTAAGCAAAAGAAAAATCGAAAATCACCTGGTCCCTCGGATTTTGACATCGCTGCCGCTAATCGTGCTGAGGATGTCCAAAGTCCCGCTTATAGCGACATTAGTGATGATTCCGCTCCGGTTGTGGACGCTAGTGACTTAGGTAAGAAGTTGTTATTATATTTCACACAATTTTTTTATATGCATTCTAAACAAACAGACAAAACGACAAAAGGTTCGCAGCTAGTAGATGTAAGTAAAAAGCCAAACGAAGGCATTCCAGGGCAATTAGCGCCTCTTTCTGGGTATGGAATGTATCCCTACTATCCAGGCATGCCACATCAACCACCATACTATGCGCCAGATCATACGGGGAAACCTCCAGGTCTGGGACATTCTCCTCTTGGTTCTAATGCTAACGTAGACTATAAGAACAAAGAGCCGCCACTTGATCTTATGAACAAGCCAAATCAGCACCAGCAACAGCAGCCGCCACCATCCCAACAAGGACAGCCTCCTCATAACCAGCAGCTGCTAACGGGAGATATAGGCAGTCAAGCGAACAAAGAAGCCACGGGTGTTCCTCTCACACATCCAGGTGCAGGGAAAATGATGCAGCATTTCTATCCTTACGGGTTGGTAGTACGGAGATTATAGGTAAAACTAATTAACCCTAATTATTATTTGTTTTAGTTATATGCCCACTGGATTCAGCTATAACATAGATCCGAACTATGGTCCTGTGTCCATGATATCTGAAGATAGTAAACTAGGTCAACAGCCACCTCCTTCTGGTCAAATTAAAGAAGAAAGAATCAAAGAAAGTCCTAGTCCTAACGATTATGCAAAAATGGGATCACAGGTAGGTTCGAGCATGGTTTCATCGACATAATTCTTTGTACTCGTCCGATTAGCTTAATAGAGATACTTAGTCGAACAATGTGCACGATAATTTTTTTTTTATCCACTAGATGGTATCCGCCAAACTTATAAAATCAGAACCAACTGTAGTTAAGGATATCAAGACTGAAGGTGCGCATTCGATACATTCTAAAGAGCAGCCTCCGCCTGGACAACCACCGGGGCAGTCATCGATAAGTGCCTATGGTGGAATGTTTCAAAGGCATGGTTTGAATATGGGTCCATCGTCCCAACAACCGCAGCATATGAATCGGGAGGATGATTTGAGACGGTAATTACATACGCACAGTTTAATAATTTTGACTAGAAATTAAATTATCTTTAAAATACAGTTTGTTCAATTACTCTGATCAGCGAAGATCGAATACGTCAGGAAATTCGTCAATATCAAATATTAACCCAAAGGATGAACCGTCATCTCCATCACAATCACAAACCGGTCATCAGATTCCGGGATCTGCACATTGTCAGACTACATCACAATCTTCAACCAACACTTCCCATCAACAGCAAAAAAGTTCAAAAAATGCACTATCCTCACAGCAACAAATGAAGCAGCAGAAAGATATCAAAACTGAGGATAAAGAATTGTTAAAAGTCAAACAAGAAGGCCAGAAACCCACTATGGAGACCCAGGGCCCCCCACCTCCACCGACCTCTCAGTACTATCCACATTCACTTTATATGAGCGCCGCTCCCTTCGGATTTGATCCCAATCATCAGATGTACAGGAATATGTTAGTACCGACGGCATCGTACAGTGCGCCTCCATATCATTTGCAAATACCACGATATACGACTCCTGAGGACTTGTCACGAAATCCTAGTACAAAGGCACTAGATTTACTACAACACCACGCCAGTCAATATTATAACTCGCATAAGATTCATGAGCTTAGAGAGGGCGCGCTGAAAAGTCCAACCAGCAACGTTAAAGTAAGCGTATCTAGTCCCAATCATTCTCAGCAATCCAGTCAAAACCCTAACATGTGCATTCCTCCATCAAATAGTAGCATCAATAGCTCAGGATTATCGTTACAGCAACAGCAGCAAGCTCCGCCATCCGCACATCCACAGCAACATACGCAGCAACAGCCACCAGGAAGTTCTATGCCATCCTCACAAGGTGTGTAGATTCAATAATTAGGAAAACGAAACGGATTGTAAAATGTTTCTTTTAGCACTAGCTAGCGGTCCAAATGCATGTACTGTGCCTAGTGGCGGAGGAAATGGAGGACCTGATTTGACAAAGGAACCAGGTGGTCCCGGAGGTTTGGTTCAATGTCCAACACCTTCAGGTGCCCCTGCACAGCAACCGGGTCAGTCTGCAAGCGGCGCACGAAGCCCACCTCCTCAACGACATGTGCACACGCACCATCATACACATGTCGGTCTAGGCTACCCGATGTTCCAGGCACCATATGGAGGTAAGTGATTTTCTGGCCAGGTTTTCAACTGCACGTAGGCTAGTAGATTTTTATATGGATAGCAAGTGAAGCTCATCTCGATGAAGATGCTATGGCATGTGTTAAGACAAAGAGAACTAAGCACAATTTCCAAAAACAAACAAATAACGCTGTTCTCCATCAAACATTGCACTGGCGTCACGCATATCTATTTATCAGCCTTATTTTGGATTACGACGTATCATATTTTCCAACGAATGTCGTTCGATCGAAGCAGGCTACCATTTGGTTTCGCTGTCGTTATTGATGCTGATTTATGGCGTTTTCGTTTTTTCTTGGTGCTACACCGGTGTAGTGCAAAGAAAGAGATAGACTGATTACACCCAAGTTTGAATGAGTGTAGCACCGACTACACCGGTGTAGTGCACTGTCAAAAACGAATATGCCATTAGTTTTTAGATCATTGTTGCTCTAGGTTCGCTCGGAGCTGTCACTTTTGTATGGATATTAACAAAAAACATTAGAGCGAATTTAGGGCGACTTGATTGTAAAACCGAAAACAACATAAGAACGCAAATCACATTCGTTCGAAAAAGCGACCCGTTGTAAGGCAGAAGAAAGCGGTTTTCACCTAGAACATTAGCGGTTCAATTTTTATTTGAAGAGTTTTAATACTGTAGATTATTTAAAAATTAATAACAATAACTGTGTGGCAACCACGTTTGCAGCTTCGGAGCATTTTCTTGATTCGTATTTTACTTCCCTTTTTCGATCACGTTTTTTTCGATTATCTAGTTGAACAACGGTTCTATCACATTCGCCCGAATGACATTCACCCGAAAGTCATTTACCCGAATGACGTTCGCCCGAAAACTTTTTGTGATAGAAGTCCGACTTTAATGCGGGCTTATACAGCGGAGCTAGTGTGATGCGGCTTGGCCGCATATCCGAGGCCAAGGATCCGAAGCGGCGCAAAGCCGCTGAGGTTCCGTTGGACGAGGCGTTGATCCACCCGTCGCCGGAGTTATAAGGAAACCTGTGATCCTCTTGTTTGCCCGGTTTACTCAAACATAAGGGCTATAGCTAGTTTAAAGCCGACTGAGCGGCAGCGAAGTCGGACAGTGCACCAGAAAGCGATGTGGCGTAGCCACATTAGTCAACCGTACACTGACCAATGTGGCTATGCGACATCGCTTTTAGGTGTACTATCCGACGTCACTGAGGTTCTGTTGCCAACGCCACAAATGCTCTTCAGGTGCAAACTGATGCATATAGGACGCAGTTGTCAGCTCGAGCGGTGAAATCTTGTGATAAACCGGACAAAATAATAAGAAATCTTTCGGAAACACGACCGATCGAGGTAAATATATATTAAGATTGTTCGGTAGCGCCGAAAGGTAATACCACCAACAAAAACTAGTACCCCTTATCACCACCGACTCTATAAAAGGAGAACCCCTAGCAAGCTTAAGTTTAGTTTGATTATCACCTCCAACCTGTAAACATCTTTAGAAAATAAACAGTTAGCAGTATAAGTGTTCTAGTATTCATTACACCACCAACCAGCCAGGTGTGAGCATCGCCGAAAGGGTCCTTTTCAGGACCATAAGAATTAAATTAAATTTTCCTACGGCGATTGCTCATTACCATCCAGGACGAAGCATCCACTGGACAATTGGATACCCAGCCAATTTTCAAGCGATTGAGCTTTCTACCAACCGGAACGTTCCCCAAGTTGGAACATAAATTGGTCCATCGAGCCGGATCGACGACTGCTGCCCCTGTGCTGACTTGTTCGTTCCTGTACCTATCGCATGCGAGAAGACGCCCACTGCGCTGACGTGTCACAACGGGTTCGTTTCTGTGCATACCGAGTGTGCGAAAATAAGCTTTGCGCTTGGCAGACTTGTTTGAACGTGTTCTTTCCTGGGTATCGACGAGTGCTGCTCCTGTACTGACGTGTCAGAACGTGTTCGTTTTTGTATACGGAGTGTGCGAAAAGAAACTTTGCGCTTTGTAGACTTGTTCGAACGTGTTCTTTCCTGGGCACAACATCGTTTGCCGTTAAAGGTTTTCTACGACAGAAAGGTGACGTAGTCGCAAAACAATGCCGGTCGATCATTCATTTTTGGTTAACGACGGCGGGAATAAAAATGATGATCCCGATGAGGATAACCAATCCAAAGACGACGAATCCTTCAGGGGTTTTTCAGACACGGAACAAGAAGCAACTGCAGTAACGAAGGAACTGGCGGCTCTCTTTCGTCAGCGAGAGCAAGTTAAACAGCGAATCATGAGCATCCAGCGGAACATTTTGCATCAAGGGCAACCGTCTCTAGCGCTGCTGACAGTGATGCAACACAAATTGTCTGCAGCATATCAGGAGTACAATGGATTTCACAGCAAGGTGATGGCGCTAATCCCGGATGCGACTGTGGACCGACAAGCAGAAATTTACCAGGATTTCGAAGACCTTTTTGACCTGGTCTCAACGAATGTAGAGGAGCTACTACTGGTTGCAAAGGACCGAGCAGCCTCAGCAGCGGGTTCAAAACAACAAGTCATCATCCAACAGCAGCCTCTAAAAGCGCCAATTCCTACATTTGACGGCAGTTACCCCAACTGGCCGAAATTCAAGGCCATCTTTTTGGATCTGATGGCCAACTCGAGTGATACTGATGCCATGAAACTGTATCATCTTTGCTGTCGCTCAAGAAGATGACGTCCGAATCTCACAAAGAGCTGCGATCACTAGTGAACGAGGTTACCCGCCATGTAGAGAGCCTACGCTACCTTAAGCAAGAGATGACCGGTGTGTCGGAGCACATGACCGTGTTCTTGGTTGTGAATGCCCTCGACAAGTCGACACGAAAGGCTTGGGAGTCCACACAACGAAAGGGAGAGCTTCCAAGTTACGAGCAAACCATCAAGTTCCTGACATCCAGAGCCGAAATTCTGGAGAACTGTGAAGCCGCGTACCAGGTACAAGTTCCAGCAGCGAATAATCCAAAATCAACAGCCTTATGGCCGAAACCGTCTCAGAAAAGTCATGCAGCCTCAGCAAATCCAACGAAGACCGAACCAGCTTGTGACTTTTGCGGCGGTTCCCACCGCAACTTCCAGTGCTCGACCTTCATCTCTTTGTCCACATCCCAGAAGAGAGAGAAGGTGCGAATCGCTGGGCTTTGCTACAACTGCCTATGGAAAGGACACCTCACCAGAAGTTGTTCTTCCACCAAGTCGTGTCGCAAGTGTGAGGCTCGTCACCACACTTTGTTGCACGAAGATGTGGCGCCAGTTCCAGAGCGTGACGTCCAACCCAAAGCATCGGTGGTAACCAAAGCGCCCATACCGCAACCACCATCCATCGAAGAACCGAAAGCAACCACTACGATAGACCACCAAGTGTCTACATCCTGCTCCAGTTATTTCGCCACCAACGCGAAAACCGTACTACTGCTCACCGCAGTGGTAGATGCCATTGACAAACACGGCCAACCTCATCCCTGTCGCATCCTCCTTGATAGCGGCTCCCAAGTAAACTTTATTACAGAGGACATGGCCAACCGTTTGGGAGTCAAGAAGCAGCGAGCCAACGTTCCCATTACCGGAATCAACGAGTTGCGAAGCCACGCTCGTGACAAGGTGATGGTCAAATTCCGATCCAGAGTGTCTACATTCTTCTGTAATCTCGAGTGTCTGGTCACAGCCAAAGTGACTGGAAAAATCCCCACCACCAAGATTGACATCAGTGGATGGCGTCTTCCGGAAGGAATAGTTCTAGCCGATCCAGCGTTCCACACTCCCGACAAGGTGGATATGCTGATCGGTGGAGAGTGGTTCTTCGAGATCCTGAAGCCAAGACATCTAAGTTTGTCCGACAAGCTGCCACAGCTGCGAGAAACTCACCTAGGGTGGATCGTGGCCGGTGTCCTTAAAGAGTCGTACTTCGCCGACGCTCCAGTGCAGCACTCCAACCTGGTCTCCATCGAAGAAGTCGAAACCATGATGCAGCGGTTCTGGCAAGTCGAGCAATTGCCGGATATCCCCAAGCTCTCCAGAGAAGAAGAAGCCTGCGAATCCCACTTTCTGTCCACATATAAACGAGACCCAACAGGGAGGTTTGTGGTACAACAACCATTCAAAGAAACCGTTGCCAAGCTGGACGATTGCCGAGATTTCGCACTGAAACGATTCCTGATGCTAGAGAAGAGATTGTTACGTAACCCCGAGCTCCAGACCCAGTATATTGAGTTCATCCGAGAATACGAAACTCTCGGTCATTGCCATGAAGTGATCGAATCAGATGACCCGCCGGACCAGAAAAATTTTTACCTGCCACATCACGCCGTTTTGCGTCCCTTCAGTTCAACCACAAAATGTCAAGTGGTATTCGATGCCAGTGCGAAGTCGTCCCCATCCAATCTTGCGTTGAACGACGTACTCCTCGTCGGTCCGGTAGTGCAAAGCGAGCTGTACTCCATTATGCTTCGATTTCGCACCCATAAAGTAGCTTTCACAGCAGACATTTCCAAAATGTATCGGCAGATTCTGATGGCACCTGAACATAAACACTATCAACGAATCTTCTGGCGTGAACGAACGTCTCAACCGTTGCGTGTACTGGAACTGGACACCGTTACTTATGGCACAGCATCGGCACCATACCAAGCAACGCGGTGCCTGGCACAATTGGCTGCGGAAGAGAAGGATGATTACCCGATTGCAGCCGAAATAATAAAAACCGGGGTCTACATGGATGATACGCTATCTGGTGCCGATTCAGTGTCGGAAGCTATCGAAGCACAACGGCAACTGAAACAGCTGTGGGCACGCGGTGGCTTTCCCATCCACAAATGGTGTTCCAATTCTTCAGAGTTCCTCCAACACGTGCCACCCGAAGAACGTGAGCCCCAAGTGCCGTTGAAAGAATGCGGAGCGAATAAAATCATCAAGGTCTTAGGTCTGCTCTGGGATCCAGAGGCAGATGCACTACTCCTCGCTAACCAGATCAAGCCAGTGACAAGAGACGTTGTGACCAAGCGGTTGATCTACGCCGAAGTCGCTAAATTTTACGATCCTCTCGGACTGTACTCACCAGCTATTGTCCTCGCCAAACTACAAGCGCAACGCCTGTGGAGCATTAAGGCAGACTGGGATGACCCGGTCGACGAAGAATTTGCACAACAGTGGCAAGAACTCCATAGCTCATTGTCACACCTCAACCAAATCCCAATTCCTAGATGTGTGACAAACAACAATGTGATGGCCTATGAGTTACACGGATTCTCTGATGCTTCGGTCGTGGCGTACGGAGCCTGTGTGTATGTGCGGAGCATATTTTCCGACGGAACGGCAAAGATGGCTCTTCTGACCAGTAAGTCTAAGTTGGCCCCCCTGCACGATTTGTCAATCCCACGGAAAGAGTTGTCTGCTGCCCTCCTGCTGTCTCATTTAGTGAAGAGAGTAACCGTTGAGTTGAGCATGAAATTTCTAGAAGTCGTTCTGTGGTGCGACAGTACAATTGTTCTAGCCTGGATCAAAAAACCGCTGAATGAACTTGAGTTGTTCGTCCGTAATCGCATTGCTTTAATCCAAGAAGAAACCGATGGTTTCAGATGGGAGTACATCAACACCGAAAACAATCCCGCCGACATCGTTTCCCGTGGCCAGCTTCCCGAGATCCTCAGTAGAAACAACCTCTGGTGGCACGGTCCTGAATTCCTCGCCTACGTAATCTATCAGATTCAACCGCCTGCAGCCGTTCTAGATACAGATTTGCCAGAAATGAAAACAGTCCTAGCCGCACCCACCGTGAAAATCGAACCACTTCCAATTTTTTCCCGATACAGTAGCTTTCGCAAACTTCAACGAGTCATCGGTTACATCCTGCGGTTCGTGGACAACTGCCGTAAGAAATCTGTCGAACGTGAAACTCGTCGAAATTTGACCGTCCGTGAACTGCGCAAATCGAAAGAAGCTATAATCAAAGTGATCCAGATCGTCCACCTGGGGGATGAAATTCAGCGAGTTATACACAAACTACCCTGCAAAAGGATTGGCAACCTCCGACCTATCTTCCAAGGCGGACTGCTTCGAGTAGGGGGTCGCTTAGACCGCTCACAACTCCCTTTCGAAAGTCGACATCCTATCATACTGTCGGACAAAGACCCTCTGGTGCGTATGATGATCCGTGAAATGCACGTTGAGCTACTTCACATCGGTCAAAGTGGGTTGATGAACGCCATGCGGCAACGATACTGGCTGCTAAATGCTCGATCCACTATCAGGCAAATCACGCGGCGTTGCGTGAGATGCTTTCGATGCAATCCAACCGACACGACTCAATTGATGGGCAACCTGCCCTCCGCGAGAGTTGTTCCATCACCGCCCTTCGCAGTCACCGGTGTTGACTTCGCCGGTCCATTCTGGGTCAAACAAGGATCGCGACGACCTACTCTCGTAAAGGCATATATAGCCGTATATGTCTGTATGGCTACTAAGGCCGTTCATTTGGAAGCAGTGTCCGACCTCAGCACCGACGCTTTTCTGGCATCCTTGAGAAGGTTCATCAGTCGCAGAGGATGCATTCAAGAGTTACATTCCGACAACGCCACGAATTTTAAGGGAGCAAACTACGAGATGCACGAGCTCTACAATCAGTTTCGTGATCAGCAAGCGGTCCAACGCATCGAGCAGTTTTGTCACACACGAGAAATCGAGTGGCACTTTATTCCGCCGGACGCCCCCGAGTTTGGCGGACTTTGGGAAGCGGCGGTCAAGTCCGCCAAAACACACCTCAAACGTATCGTAGGGAACGTCAAGCTGAATTTCGAGGAGTTTTCAACTGTTCTCACCGAAATTGAAGCTGTGCTGAATTCGCGGCCCCTGTTCGCCGTGTCTAACGATTCTGCTGACCCGTTGGTGATTACACCGGCGCACTACTTGATTGGCCGTCCTCTCACCGCCTTGGCCGAACCATCATTGGAAAACCTGAAGGTTAATCGTTTGGATCGATGGCAGCATCTGCAGCTCATGCGTGAGCACTTTTGGCGTGCCTGGAGCCGAGATTACCTCAACACGCTACAGCCTCGGAAAAAGAACTTACGAACCATGCCAAATATCTGCATCGGCATGATTGTTCTGCTTCATGATCGCATCCAGCCACCACTCCATTGGAAGTTGGGAAAAATAACAGCTGTTTATCCAGGCGAAGACGGGCTAGTGAGATCGGTCGATGTGTTCGTCGATGGTTCAACTTATCGCCGCCCTATCAACAAAATCTCCGTTCTTCCCATTGAAGATAATCAACCGAAATCTGTATCATCTGTTGAGTGAGCTCAACCGGGGGGAGGATGTTCGGTAGCGCCGAAAGGTAATACCACCAACAAAAACTAGTACCCCTTATCACCACCGACTCTATAAAAGGAGAACCCCTAGCAAGCTTAAGTTTAGTTTGATTTTCACCTCCAACCTGTAAACATCTTTAGAAAATAAACAGTTAGCAGTATAAGTGTTCTAGTATTCATTACACCACCAACCAGCCAGGTGTGAGCATCGCCGAAAGGGTCCTTTTCAGGACCATAAGAATTAAATTAAATTTTCCTACGGTGATTGCTCATTACCATCCAGGACGAAGCATCCACTGGACAATTGGATACCCAGCCAATTTTCAAGCGATTGAGCTTTCTACCAACCGGAACGTTCCCCAAGTTGGAAGATGTTCCGTTAACGAATTGAATCAATTAAATTAGTAATTATATCTTGCATGGTGGGAGTCCATTTGGCACAACACCGTTAGTAAATAGTAGCTCATAAATGTTATGTGGCGAAGCTAGTGTGATGCGGCTTTGCCACAATTACCGAGGTCGTGGAACCGAAGCGGAGGTCCCTACTCGGAAAACCTGTGATCCATTGGTATGCTTGGTTTACTGAAATATAAGGGTAGATTCCTTCTTTAAATATGAGCAGCTCTTTGAGTTTGTTGGCCCTCGCAATCAAACCGGTGATCCACTCGTTTGCCCGGTTTACTCACACTTAGAGATTGATTCCTTCTTTTAAACATGAGCAGCTCTTTTCCCACAATCAGGGGTTGATTGCTTCTTTCAAACATGACAAATCCTTGGATCTGCATTCCAAATAAGTCTGCAAAGAAACTATTGATCCACTCGTCTGCCCGGTATACTCAAACATAAAAGCTGATTCCTTCTTTCAAAACAAGAGCAATTTCTTGAATCTATATACCAAATTAAGGTATTCCAATGGCACTCGAAGAATTGAGGAAAAGTCGAGGCTCTCGACGATTTTTTGGATTACATTAGTAAAAATTGTATTTTTGGTAGGAAGGAAACTAATCAAAAAGTTTCTCGATAACCCTTCTTTGCCCCCCGCTCCGTGGTCAGTTTTCGAAAATGTATCGACAAAGTTTCTTAGAACCACCAATAATGTGGAAGACTAGCACAATAAATGGAACGGTTTGTTAAGCCGTGGAAATTCTATGGTGTGTTGAAGCAGTTGCAGCTTGAAGAGAAAAACCCTAGTACGTATGTTTTACGTACACTACAAGCGGTGCCAACAGCTAAAAAGTCTAAAAAGAACTCACGAAAGGACTTAAAACTGGAAACCCTAGTTAAATCATACAAACTAGGTGATTGGATTAACTATTTGACTGGTATAGCTTTAGTGTTAATTTCTTCATATCATCAAATGTAATAAAATTTGTATTTCATCTTAATAAATTAAATTTTTTCGATTGACATTTCGATGTTTTTCGGGTATATGGAATTCGGGCGAATGGCATTCGGGCGAATGTCTTTCGGGTTTTCGTGGCATTCGGGCAAATGTCCTTCGGGTAAATGGCTTTCGGGCGAATGTCATTCGGGCGAACGTGACAGAATCTGAACAACACCATAAATTATTATATGATTACCTCACGCGAAATATCTGACCCGCTTTCATTAATGACGAGCACTTTCCTTTCACACTAGCACGTAACGTTTCAAACAGAACCTTGAATTGTTGAGGCTGATTGAATACTGGCGTTATCTTGTGTAGATGCAATTGCATTTTTTATGTCCTCTTCACATTGTCTTAGCGTTTTCACGCGAAATTACAATTTTCTTGTCGAAATAGTTCAAATTTACATTGTAATAGTGCCTCCAAACGGCTGACCTATCGTGCGCCCAAGCGTATGTTTCACGTCGATGTCCGTTTTTTTTTCAAAAATATAAATATCAAAAAACCAGCACAACATACGTGTTCAGCATTAGTTTTTCCGTAAGAAATAACTCACAACATTTTTTTACGTTGGTTAAATGTACTATACTGAGAACGAAAGACAATGCGTTTTCGCAGAACAACACGCGAAAACATAAACGACGCCATAACTAATACAGCTGATCCACGGTAACAGCGGAAATGACAGTCGTCAACGATATTCTCTACCGTGTATCTAATTCAAGCATCATCAGCAACCTTTGCAATAACAGTACGCCCTATACCTATTGTTCCCCCATACCTGTTTGACCCCATTCTACTCTAGTATTTAGCAATTAAGTGACTCCTTAATTTATTTGTCAAAAAAAAAATGTTTTCTGATATAAATTATTCATCAATTTTCAAAAATATTGGCTTTTTAGACAATCCGTATGTATACAAACTTACCAGGTATATAAGCTTAAATCCGCTGTTTTTGTCGATTTTTTTTGTCGGATTTTTTCATGTAGAATGAAAAAAAATAATTCAAAGTTTCTGCCCTCACTAGCTATACATTTTTCCCATCTCTCGTGCCATTCGTGTATATCCCGCCAAAAGAATTTTTCACCTTTCGAGAAAAACCACTCGTCAAGCCGGAAGTCTTCGTGCGAATCGAAGTGCTGTTCTCCGAGTGCGTGACCCATCAATGAAAACAGATGATAATCGGAAGAGACCAGTTCTGGTGAATAAGCGGGATGAGGTAGCACCTCCCAGTTGGGTGTTTCCAAGTAGTTTTGGACCATTTTTGACTTGTGCAATGGGGGATTATCGTGTCTTTGTTCATAACCTGGCCTTTTTTCACGCAAAGCGTGGCGCAGTTTGAGTAATTGTTAGTGGTAGCGGTGAGCAATGACAGTTTCAGTTTTTTTTAAACTTCTTTATTCTCTAATTTTCTTTTAATTTTTTATCTTTTTATTTTTTTATCTCCATATTTTTATTTTTTGAATGCGCACTGCCACTATAGGCCTCCGCAAGCATTCGATGCGATTGTGCAGACGATTTTTTCAAATTAAAGCAAAAAGGTAGAGCTTCTCGCATATGCTCTTTTTGTAGCACAAAATTAGACATGATCACGCAAGGGAAAATGTAAGTTGTTATAGGAAATCACTGATGATGTGCAATGACTGATTTAAACAGGTGTTGAACTCACACACAAAAGTATGACGTTTCTATGGTAGCTAAATATGCTCAGTAACGCTATCTATGAGCAAGCAGCGGATTTAAGTTTATACATCCTGGTGGTTGTACGACTTTCCCCCGAAAACCATTGCCCAGAAACTAAAACACCGAAGTTTTTCCCCCAGAAAGAACCATTCTCCAGAAAACCATTCCGTCGAAAGTACCAATTACCAGAAAACCTTTTCCCAGAAAGCATTTTTGCCCAGAAAACCGTTAACCAGAATGAACAAATACCCAGAAGTTCATACCCCAGAAAAAACTTGTTCCGTCTCCCGCCAGAAGCAGTAAAAAGCGAGTGCGACTCGAGCAAGCAAGAGAAAGATCATCGGCAATGTAATATTCACCTCTTTCATTCGATACATTTAACCGATACCGAAACCGTACGTCTGTTCTACCATTCGTTTTTCTTTTTTTGCTCAACCCAGAAACGTAACGAGCGATGGTTTTTTAGTTTAGTTTAGTTTCAACCAGCCGAAGCACAACATCAATAAAGGTGTAAGTTGTAAGAGTAGCTGTCCTTGTTTGCTTTTCCGAATCCCCCCCCCCCTCCTGAAGGAAAAATTTTGATACAGTCCGCTGCATTGTCGACCCATTCCGTTTGGGCTCGAACATCTGGTCCGTTCCGAAGCGGATCTGAAGAAGATTCCAGTGTCGATCCTACCTGGATCGAACCACTGACCGTCCGCGTCATCGGCATTTTTCGCGTGTGAATGAAAACGAAGCACGAGACAAGCTACTCCGAAAACTGAAACAGAAAACTGCTCCCGTTGCTATGGATAGCAAAAGCAAAGTCGACGTGAGTGATTGGGTAATTTCGTGCGAGTTTGCACGAAAATAAAAGAAGTAAAGTGCAAGTTTGAGCATGATCATGCGTGTTTGCGACGAGAAACAATCCTAAAACGCTTTCGAAAGTGCTGGAAAAGGCGCAAAAAAGGAAAAGAACAGTGGTAAATGCCGGTGGTACAATTGCAGCAAAATAACGAAAACGAGAGCGTTGATCAACAGCACCAAGAGCTGACCGCATCCGTTGTCAGTTCAACCGAATCATTTCACGGATTTGACAAGTGGGAAGCAAGAATGAATGAAATAACGAAGAAGGAATATGAGAAGGCAGTTCGGCAGCGCAATCAAGTGAAAATGAAGTTAGTGAGAATCAAACGCACACTTGTTAGCAATCAATCCATGGGTTTAGCGCAACTTAATGTGCTTTCCAAGGGCCTGTCGGCTACATATTCCGAATACAGCCAACTCCACACCAAAATAGTGGGACTGGTACCGGAAAATCTACACTCTGGCGTATCCAATGTGATCGAAGAGCTAATATTAGCGGCAAAAGCTGCTGACATTCCGCTTCCTCCAGACAGTCCAACCGCTCCACAAGTGGTCATTCAACAACAGCCCTTAAAAGCACCGATTCCAACGTTGGATGGAAATTACGCCGCATGGCCCAAGTTTAAGGCCATATTCCTAGATCTGATGGCCAATTCGGGGGATAGTGATGCCATCAAACTCTATCATCTCGATAAAGCGCTACTAGGTGAAGCAGCTGGCGTGCTGGACACCTAGGTTCTAAGTGAGGGTGACTACGACCACGCTTCGGATATTTTGACGGACCGCTACGAGAAACAACGAGTTATCGTGGAATCCCACATCTGTGGTTTGTTGACACTGAAGAAGATGACAGCAGAATCCCATAAAGAATTACGAGCACTTCTAAGTGAAGCAACCAGCCACGTCGAAAGCCTCCGCTACCTCGAACAGGAAATGACTGGTGTTTCGGAACACATGATTGTATATTTGATCATCTCAGCGCTTGACAAATCAACTAGAAAATCCTGGGAAGGAACCCAAAAGAAAGGTCAACTTCCCAAGTATACGCAGACCATCGAGTTTCTAAAGTCCAGGTGCCAGATCTTGGAAAACTGTGATGCAGTCTTCCATACAGTTAACCCTTCATGGCAGAAACCAAAACAGTTCCAGCAACTTCCGAAGAATGTTCCACAGAAGAGTCATACAGTTTCCACGAATATGACGCAAGCATGCGAAATTTGTGGTGGTGCTCATCGAAACATCCAGTGTACAGCATTAAACAATCTGAACCTTTCCCAGAAGAACGACAAAATTAGAGCCGCAGGTGTTTGCTTTAACTGTTTGCGTAAAGGGCACCGCTGCAGAGATTGTCCCTCTGATAAGTCGTGCCGCAAGTGCCATCGTCGACATCATACACTGCTCCACGACGATGGGGCACCCAGCCAAGATACGAAAACGAATGTAACCCCTCCCACAGAGTCAGTGACAAACCCACCAGCGATTTTGGCTGCTCCGATTCTATCCACGACGGAGCAGAAGAATCCTCCCACCGTGGACCCACCTGTGTCCACCATCTGCTCGTTTAACATCGCCCAGTCGACCAAGACGGTACTATTGCTTACCGCAGTGGTGCATGTATTCGATAAAAAGAATCGACGCTTTACATGCCACGTTCTATTGGACAGTGGTTCCCAGGTTAATTTTGTGACGGAAGAGTTAACCAATCGCCTGTCCTTGCCGAAAAAACCTGCGAATGTTCCGATTACTGGTGTCAACGCCTTGCGCACCCTCGCGCGTAGCAGTGTAACACTAAAAATTCAATCCAGAGTATCCAATTTTAACGCCAGTCTCGAGTGTCTGGTAACGCCGAAAGTAACAGGTACGATCCCATCGTCTAAGATCAACATCGAAAATTGGGACCTCCCCTGTGGAGTGGTTCTTGCTGATCCCAAATTTCACACGCCAGATAAGGTGGACTTACTGATCGGTGCAGAGCTGTTCTTTGACATATTGAAGCCGAGTGAACTCAGTCTGGCGGATGACCTTCCGCTGATGCGAGATACACATTTTGGATGGATCGTGTCTGGTGTTGTCATCGAACCCCAAATTGTCAACGTGTCTATTCAACAAGCCAACCATGCCACCATTGACGACATTCAGCGGATGATGCAGCAGTTCTGGCAAATCGAAGAAGTGCCGGACGTCCCCAAACTTTCGACTGAAGAGTTAGCATGCGAAGCACACTTTCTTTCCACATACGAACGAGATGTTAGCGGAAGATTCATCGTTAAGCTACCGTTTAAGGAAAACTTCAACCAACTGAACGATTGCCGCACTCTAGCCCTTAAGAGGTTTTTGATGCTGGAAAAGCGACTTGTCCGCAACCCAGAACTACAAGCGCAGTATGTGGAGTTCCTGCAGGAATATGAAGCTCTTGGACACTGCCACGAGGTCTTTGAATCCGACGATCCACCGAACCGACTTGCATACTATATGCCGCACCACGCGGTGCTGCGACCGTTAAGCTCGAGTACGAAATGTCGAGTCGTGTTCGACGCTAGTGCCAAATCATCTCCAACCGAGCTGTCCCTAAACGAAGTGTTACAAGTTGGGCCCGTAGTACAAAATGATTTATATTTCATCGTTCTGCGCTTCAGAAAATTTAAAATAGCGTTTTCTGGAGACGTATCTAAAATGTACCACCAAGTACTTCACGCGAAGCAAGATCGACGATTCCTGCGAATCTTTTGGAGATCACATCCATCACAACCGCTACGGTTTCTGGAATTGTGTACCGTCACCTATGGTACTGCATCGGCACCTTTCCTAGCGACGAGGTGTTTGGTGCAACTGGTAGAAGAAGACGGCAATGCCCTTCCAATCGCCGCTCGTATAGTGAAAGAAGAAACGTATATGGACGATGTACTATCCGGAGCGGATTCAGTGGAGGATGCCATCGAGGCTCAGCGGCAGCTGAAACAGCTCCTTGAATATGCTGATATGCTTTCCATCGCCAACCATCCGAAGTCGTCCGCACCAGCCGACAAACGAGTTACTAAGCGAGTGATATATGCGGAAATTGCGAAACTTTTCGACCCTCGGGCTTGTTTCACCAGTAATTGTATTGGCAAAGCTTTTGGCTCAGCGATTGTGGCAGCTCAAGTTTGGCTGGGATGATCCGGTCGACGAAATGACAGCTAAAAGGTGGCAAAAACTACAAACATCACTTTCCCATTTGCACCAAATCGCTATCCCAAGATGTGTAACATTCGACGGAGTAATTGCTTTTGAACTGCACGTTTTCTCCGATTCCTCAACGGTGGCATACGGAGCGTGCATTTACTTGAGAAGTCTGTTTGCTGATGGTTCAGTAAAGCTACGGCTCCTCACCAGCAAATCGAAACTGGCTCCTCTGCATGACCTTTCCATCCCTCGCAAAGAGTTATGTGCTGCTCTCCTACTCACCCGGTTGGTAGAAAGGGTTCTACCTGCCCTGAACATGACGTACCGGGAAATTGTATTGTGGTGCGACAGTACGATTGTCCTGGCCTGGATAAGAAAGCCACTTAATCATCTAGAGTTGTTCGTGCGAAACCGAATCGCTGTGATCCAAGAGCATACGAGTGATTACAGATGGGAGTATGTCCGATCTCTGCAAAACCCAGCCGACATTGTTTCCCGCGGGCAACTACCCGAAGTACTAAAAAACAGTTACCTCTGGTGGAACGGCCGGAATTTCTCCAAACGCTGGACTACGAGTTCGACTCTCTGGAGCCTGTCCCAGATGATCAATTGCCAGAGCTCAAAGGAATAATAGCCACCACAGCTTTAAGTATTGAACCGTTTTCATTCTTCCAGATTTATCAGTTTTCGTACAATTCAATACATCATGGGTTACGTACTACGATTCGCCGAAAATTGCCGGAAACGTCTGCCCCAACGTCCAACAAGTCGACATTTGACCGTCTGCGAGTTGCGTCATTCAACAGAAATCATCATACACGTTATTCAACACATTGATTTGGCGGACGAGATTGAGCGAATAATTAAAAAAACATGTAAGAGTCTAGCAAACCTTCGTCCGATATACGCCAATGGCCTACTGTGTGTAGGAGGTCGTTTGGATCGTTCCCACTTACCATTTGAAAGTCGGCATCCCATCATCTTACCAGACAAGGATCCAGTGGTACATTCGGCAAATGCATATCGAATTACTTCACGTCGGGCAGATTGCCGTGATGAACACAATGCGACAGCGATACTGGCTTCTGAACGCACGCTCTACAATCCGAATAATTACACGAAAGTGTGTGCGATGTTTTCGAATCAACCCAACCAGTACTAGCCAGTTAATGGGAAACTTGCCCGCAGCAAGAGTAGTGCCCTCGCCGCCGTTTGCCGTTACCGGTTTGGATTACGCCGGTCCCTTCCTCATCAAGCAAGGGCCACGACGTCCAGCATTGATGAAAGCATACGTATGCGTCTACGTGTGTATGACTACAAAGGCCGTTCACCTGGAAGCTGTGTCCGACTTAACTACCGATGCCTTTTTGGCATCCCTAAAACGATTCATCGGCCGACGTGGAATGGTTCAGCAACTGCACTCGAACAACGGCACGAATTTTCGGGGAGCACACCACGAGCTGAATCAGTTATTTCAGCACTTTCACAACCAACAAGCTGTGGAAGCCATCGGAGAATTTTGCCGCACCCGTGAGATTGAATGGCATTTCATTCCACCGGACGCACCAGAATTCGGTGGACTTTGGGAGGCCGCGGTGAAGTGTACAAAAACACATCTGAAACGCATCGTCGGGACCGTTAAGTTATCGTTTGAAGAGTTAAGCACCGTCCTGGTTGAAATCGAAGCAGTACTGAACTCTCGACCGCTGTTCGCCATCTCCAACAATCCTGCAGACCCGCTGGTGATCACACCTGCTCACTATTTGATCGGCCGTCCACTTACTGCAATGGCCTAACCTTCCTTGGAAGATGTTAAAGCCAGTCGCTTGTCTCGATGGCAGCATCTCCAACTCATGCGGGAACATTTTTGGCGCTCTTGGAGTCGGGATTACTTGAATACGTTGCAACCTCGAAAAAAGCATCTCCGAACTATGCCGAACATCCGGGAGGGCATGGTAGTCCTTCTCCACGATCGAAGTCAACCTCCACTCAACTGGAAGATGGGTCGCATCACAGCAGTCTTTCCTGGTCCTGACGGGTTGGTCCGATCTGTCGACGTGATTACGGATAGAACTACCCTTCGTCGTGCCATCAACAAGATTTCGGTATTGCCCATTGAAGACAACAGGCCCATCGCTAATCCAGCTGCTCGTGATAATTGTTGAGAAGCCTCAACGGGGGTGTATGTTCCGTCTCCCGCCAGAAGCAGTAAAAAGCGAGTGCGACTCGAGCAAGCAAGAGAAAGATCATCGGCAATGTAATATTCACCTCTTTCATTCGATACATTTAACCGATACCGAAACCGTACGTCTGTTCTACCATTCGTTTTTCTTTTTTTGCTCAACCCAGAAACGTAACGAGCGATGGTTTTTTAGTTTAGTTTAGTTTCAACCAGCCGAAGCCCAACATCAATAAAGGTGTAAGTTGTAAGAGTAGCTGTCCTTGTTTGCTTTTCCGACCCCTCCTGAAGGAACAATTTTGATACAGTCCGCTGCATTGTCGACCCATTCCGTTTGGGCTCGAACAAAACCATTTCCCAGAAATTGAGGTATTTTAACTGAAGATGACTTATTTATTAGTATTCATATTCAGGTTTGGTTTTGTAATATAAGAGCTATTGATAAAATGGTATCTTTTAATGTTGTACCATCTTCCTGGTCGGCAATTAGAACTTATTTTAATGTTTTGTCTCCTGTATGTTTTTTTTATAGCGACGCCGGTTTATCATATCTCCTTGCAGATATCGCATATATTCCGCCGACGCGGACTGCTCTTCCTCTTTGAATGCTTTCACAACCGCATAAAGTTTAAGGTCACTTGTACCTTTTAAGAGTGCATTTAGTTGAGGGTGTTGTATCGCATGGTCCATAGTGTTGTATCGCATGTTGAATTCAGGGGAAAATCTGACCTGTGCCTGTGCGCAAAGTTTTCCAACCCTTCGCTTCCCCAAAACGTGTTTTTTATGTAATCGAAGTACGGGGACATTTATTCCGGAGCTGAAGCACGGACAATACCCAAGCCATCAGGCACATCTTGAGGCTTCAAAAAGTCCAAGGCCTGGGTTTGTCTGAAAGAGATCTGCATTTGCACGCTTTTCAAATAAATTCCATATAATCCCAATTTTTGGATCCCGTTTCCACCAATTTTTCGTTAGGTGGAAAAAGCAACCATATCGCACAGAATTGGGAACAATCCTTGCTATAGCGTTTATCTCAGCGGTTTCAAAATCTGTCACTACAATCGACGGATTAATTATAATATTGTTGTTGGCTGCTATGGTTTTTATTAGTTCTAGAGCTTTTTTGTAGTTGGATTCTGATTTATCTGAAAGGGCATGTGGACTAAGGGTAGGAACGTTCGTTCAATGCTCAATGTTCCGATTGACCCGCGGATGGCAATTTATGTAGCAAATGAATCAATAAGGGCATGACCTGTGATCAACTCGTATGCTCGGTTTATTCAAACAAGGAATTGACTCCTTCTTTTAAACATGAGCAACTCTTTGAATATGTATGCCAAATAGACCTCGGAATGAAACTTGTTATCCACTCGTCTGACCGGTTTTCTCAAACATAGGGTTGATTCATTCTTTCCAGCACACTATGGAATAGCTGGAGCAAAAAGTTGGCTAAAATAGGAAAAACATATTTGAACTGTCATATTAAAGATATTTTATAACATTCTTCGATGTTTGTTGCACCATGTACCATCGAAATTTCAAGGGGGTCCTCTACTCTCGAGGCTTAAAATTGAGATTTTTTGGGAATAATTTGCGAAAGATCTACTGAATGGATCTTGAATTTTTTTTTTGGAGATGCATGTTTCGGCATTTCAATTTAACTTTAAACGACGAAAACAAACATCTCTGCGACCTTGAAACGTCATTTGTGACATTGATGTTTAAATTACATGGGTCCCGCTTAAGTAAAGTTTCGGCTAATGGGGTTTTCGTCTTCAAAAGTGAAATTCGAAAGCCATTGCCAAAAAATGTTTCATTTCTTCTAAAAACTTCGTATGGAACAGTTTTTATTAAATTGAAACTATGCAATCAATGAAGTATTATTAAGTTAGAAAACGTTGTTATTGATCTATGCTAAGTACTCTGTTGTTGAAAATATCGAGTTATTAAGGGGTTACTTTACTAGAATTTTCAAAAAATCGAATTCAATGGCTGGAAATGTGCTTAAAAAATTTTGAAAATATGTCGCCGAAGCGCCTATTATGTATACCCCGAGAGTACTGAAAACTTTAAACGCGATTTTTTTTTCGAAATCACTTTTTAGCTGGTCGGAAATGTAAGTCAAACAACTCTTTTTGGATCGGTTTGAAATTTGCACAGTGTAATTTGCGTCGATTTTAATGACTTTTACAGCGCTTTTTCATTAACAAGTGCACCATTTCACAAAATCCTACGTCGCTTGCCATTGTACCAAGAAATCGAGAAAAAAATAGTTTTTAGCTCTAGGCAGTTAAAGGTTTATGCTCAATCATTAACCGTCAATGGCACGCAAAGCGATAGAGATTTAAGATGTCCCACTAGGTATTTAACCTAATGGAGCTTTTTTATGTTTATAGATCTTCAGGTAATATTACATGTCTTTGCAACTCAAATGTATTATAGTGTTTTGAGATATTTTCGCGGCGCGATGCCGCAAATATCGAAAATCGACGATTGTTGAATATTTAACAAACAATAGGGTGGGTGCTCCAATATCCGCGGTGTACTACTAGTTGCAGTAGTAGGCTAAATGCTTGATTAAAATGCCAACCGCCGTTAATTATTTCTTGTTTTGTAGTTCGCACTAAACTCGCAATGCAACACAAGTTTTATCATAGAAATTTGCTCAAAAAATAACTGAGATAGTGAGTTTTCCTTGATTTTTGAGCTCCTTTGCAGCTATTATAGTGGGCCAAATGTACCTAGAATTGCATGCTCCATAAGTAATCAATGGGTTTTGCATCTATAGGAAACGGAATTAGCAATTGCGCCACTATTGCTACATGCGGAGCAAGCGGTTTTAAATGCAAAAATTGGTTCAAAACCAATTATAATATTTTTTATATCAAATAAGAATCGAAAGCTTTCATTTAACATATAATCATCACTCGTAGATCTTTCCATCTTTTTATTGCGTTTAAATTTAGGCACCAATGCGTAAATATTAAAAAATACTGTGAATAGCAAACTTATAACAACTATTTAAGTACACATGATCTAAATGTAACGAATTGTTCATTGAGAAAATAGACGAAAAAAAAATTCGGTAAAATAATTTTCTGGGTTTTGGTACTTTCTGCGGAACAGTTTTCTGGGTTATGGTTCTTTCTGGATGAAAGTTTTCTGGGCTTTGGTATTTTCTGGGAATTAGTACTTTCTGGAATATGTGTTTCTGGGGTAAAAGCTTCGGTATTTTTGCTTCTGGGGACTGGTTTTCGAGGAAATGTTATACAATCATTCTGGTAGGTTTTTTTATTTCGATTATAGAGGTTTTAACCTTAAGATCCTGGTAGATGTTTATTTATTTTTCCAAAATAAAGAATAAGTTCTAGACCCTTAGGAAGAAAAATTCAAAAAAAAAGGTTGGTTTAAAAGAGGAGCAAGTTTTCGGATAGTAAGGACATCAATAACATTAATTGGTTTGTGGCAAATGAACCCGAGTAAAATGCTATTCAAATTTTGAATTTTAATTAATGCGAACTTGGCTAAACGTCGGTTATTGGTGTCTTCGGTGGTACATATTAGCGTAACAATGCTTTCCTTCTGTTACTGTATGTCTACAAATGCATCCCCCTAAAAGTGATATATCTGCTGAGAATTATTCATTGCAACGCAATCTTCAAAAATATCATCAAAATATAAAAAAAACATTTTAAATTTAGTCTCAGATGAAAGCAGCGTTCGATTAGAGAGCACTTAAGCGATACGGATTTTTTTTTTGTTTAAATATCGTTCTACCAGAGATACCGTGGTATAGGTAAACAGTTCACAAAATCGCCGCTAGAGGTCACTCTAAGCATCTGACCGCGAACCTTTGAAGACATGCCGAAACGGTTTGTTGAAGACTGTAAAACAATCCAATCATCCGTTAGAGTTATTAAGTTGGATACTGCTGCTTAACATTCGTATAGGACGTACTCCGCTTATCTCATGTATGTAAACCACTTCTCGGAATAAAATACACTGAAGTTTTTTTTTATACGGGGGATGCGTACCGCATAAAAAACCGCATAACTTTGAAAATCCGCATGAAAAACCGCATAACTTTGAAAATCCGCATAAAAAATCATAACTTTGAAAATCCGCATAAAGAACCGCATAACTTTGAAAATCTGC
This sequence comes from Topomyia yanbarensis, assembly GCF_030247195.1. NCBI lineage: Eukaryota > Metazoa > Arthropoda > Insecta > Diptera > Culicidae > Topomyia > Topomyia yanbarensis. The sequence goes on along the minus strand of NC_080671.1, from coordinate 205,919,187 downwards.
ATAAAAAAACTGAATAATTTTGAAAATCCGCATAAAAACACTTAACGTGTGAAACATTTTACAATATTAAGAACCATAGTACTCAAGGAAGAGCAAGAATTTGAAGTAAGAAAGTTTAGAAAAGCATGGAGTAGGGTACTATGAGCAAGCTTAGAGTTTCCCGGCTACTTAATCCTTTTTCTTCTGCAACGCAGGAGTCAGGATCTTTTGGCATTAAATGCGAATCACCTGAGGCTGGGGCATGTCCAGACAAGCGTAAAGTCACTTAATGACTTATGCTGTCGGAACCGTGACTCCCCGGAATCGCAAGAATGACCTCGGCACCTAACCGACCAGCTACGAGATAACGATTTCGAGAGAAATTTCAACTACGGGAAATTTCTCCGTCGGAGTAGACTGGGCCCATCGCCGGGGACTAGTTCGAGTAGATCGGGAAGTAGCTCCGGCAGATGCTCGTTGGGGCGCCTGTCAACTGGAAGTCACCTTCCACCCAGAATCGCAGGACCGACCTCGGCATCGGTTTCGGAAGATCTTCCACTGCCGGGGAACTCTTCGTCGGAGTAGGAAAGATCCACCGTCGAGGACTATTCCGAGTATTCCGTAGCGAATCACCGGCACCAGTGAACCGGACGCAATCCTCCACCGGGAATCGCTGGACTGACCTCGGCATTCTACCGGACTGCATCTAGGGAAGAATAACGTGTCCGTCAACGGTTGCCGGAGACATTCTTTCGTCGGGGAACTCTCCGCTGAGGTAGGCTAACTTCACCGTCGGGGATTACGCCGAGTAGCACCGAACGCGACAAACCACTAGGGTCCTTGGGGCACCAGTGAACCGGAAGCCACCCGCCAATCGAAATCGTCGGATCGACCACGGCATTCGACTGGTCAACGTAGAGAGGAAGGCATGTAGAATATCATGCCGTGCAGGACTGATATGGCGGTTGCGAGACAAGCAAAATCTAGCACGACCAGCTAGACCTGGAATCAAGTGAAGTTCATTAGCACGCCTCCCCCCGAAGTAGTCATTTCAAATGGAATCCGGGGGATCAGGCAAATGTCGGACTTCTTGGTGGAGTTTAGAGGAATGGGGTTCAGAGTTATCTTCTCTGTTCAGAGTCCCTTACTCTGGCACACGATGAACGAAATCGGTAGTATGGTCTGACTACTGAACGTGTGCCGGGTCGGCGTAAAAGCTTTACCACCAAGTAAAAAAAAATACACGATCAGTGGCTTTTTACGATCTCGCCGAACTGAGTCGAATGGTATAAGAGATTCAGTTCTGTGGGCCTCGGTTAAAAAGTCGAAATTCCGACCGATTGCATAACTTTTATTATGAGAAAGGTAAAAAGGTATTCAGTCATTTTCTGTTTTTATTTTCACTGCATCAAGAATGCTTCTCATATCCTTAACCCAAAGACTATTAATTTATAATCTAAAATAAAAAATATGAACATTTTATGTATTTTGTTTAAGCATGTGCATTCACGAGAATTTATGTTTCGATAAAAGTCGCTTCAGGTGATGCCCTAAAAATTGAAAGGAAGCTGCATAAAAAGAATCACATAACTTTGAAAATCCACGCAAAAAAACCGCATAACTTTGAAAATCCGCATAAGAAAACCGCATAACTTTGAAAATCCGCATAAAAAACGCATAACTTTGAAAACCCGCATAAAAACCGCATAAAAAAGATTTCAGTGTATTATTAATAAAATAAATTATTATAAAATATGCAGTGTTGATATCATTCAATAAATAGTATCAGATATAATGATGGACATTTTATGTATTTTGTTTAAGCATGTGCATTCACGAGAATTTATGTTTCGATAAAAGTCGCTTCAGGTGATGCCCTAAAATTGAAAGGAAGCTGCATAAAAAGAATCACATAACTTTGAAAATCCACGCAAAAAAACCGCATAACTTTGAAAATCCGCATAAAAAACCGCCTAACTTTGAAAATCCGCATAAGAAAACCGCATAACTTTGAAAATCCGCATAAAAAACGCATAACTTTGAAAACCCGCATAAAAACCGCATAAAAAAGATTTCAGTGTATTATTAATAAAATAAATTATTATAAAATATGCAGTGTTGATATCATTCAATGAATAGTATCAGATATAATGATGGACATAATGGAAAAATTGAATGAAACCAATATTAGAACGAACTATTCTTGTGATTTGCATTGAACATGTTGACAACAATATGATTTCATTCAGTTATTCTCGCAACGTTATGGCTACGGAAAGGGAACAAGTTTTTCATGTTTCGCTCAATCATAATAGCAAGCAGAACTTTTGAGTTACGAAGCAGTCTACAGCAGAACTTTTTGAGTTACTAAGAAGGGTAGATATCAGTCACAACAGCACATATTTATGGTGCTTACTGGTTTTGAGCTAGTCGTTGAAATAAAAACTGCTACGTGGGTGAACATTCATTTCTAAATGCAACTCATATCTATAATTTTGACTGTTTTATGGTACCATCTTGCTTTTCAAAATAGCGCTAAAAATCAATTTCTGTCTTCTGCTGACTACCCTCTTTCAAATGACACCCATATTGATGATAGTTTCCACTGTTTCTTTGGAAAAGGCTCTTGGGTTTCAAAATGGCGTCAAAAACCATTTGATTCCATTCGGAACCGGTGCCGGAATGGAAGCTGTAGGATCGTATGATTGAAAAACTTGGTATTTCGTATAAATTTATGAGCCAAACAGGCTGGAATGATAGAAAACAATATATTTTCTTAGGTTCTCCCGGAACAGTTCTTCAGTCCAATTCATGTCTATTGTGAAGAATTAATGGAAAACAGTCATGTGTAGCGCATTTCAAAAAAACAATTACCTAAGGAGGAAAAATTGGGCAAAATAATCTTTCTCCTAAAGGCGAAAATTATTGGTGAAATGTTTTGCGGTTCACGAAAGTTGGCTGTTTCTTCTCAGTTTAATGATGAATTTTGTGACAATGTCATTAGTGTTCTTTTTGCCATTAATTACATTTTTTGATAAATTCTTTTACATAAAATAGGAAATGGATACACCGCTGAAAAAACCCGATGAAGCACAAATATACTAAGTTGCCACTAGCTAAAAAGTCATTTGTCAATGTGATTGAATACATCAGAATTCAGAGATAACCTCCAAGAAGTTTGCAACCAACATCTCTGCGACACAAACTAATTGATACTAAATGGAAGAAGCGCAATATTTAACACATTTATTTCATAAAAAAACATTCCGGAATATGAATTCAAAAAAAATTCCATTGGATTTCAAAGTATGTTTTTTCTAGATCTCCACAGAAATCAACTAATGAGCCCCTTGAAATCGACGACTTTCAAATTTCAAGGTTCGCTAGTTGGGGTGTCCATTAGTTGGGTGTTCGCTAGTTGGGGCATGCCTCAACTAAAAGACACTCTTATGTCAAAACTGAAAGTAAAAACTTTCAGTTTTGACATAAGAGTGTCTTTTAGTTGAGGCATGCCCCAACTAGCGAACACCCCACTAACGGACACCCCAACTAGCGAACCCCCAACTAACGCATTTGTGCTGTAGTTTAGCGCCGGCTGCTTGACGCTTAATCCAAAAAGGGAACCACTATGTTTACAATCGAACGACTGGCCGATGAAACACAGCGAAGCCGAAACTTGTTTTGCCTTAGCAGGCCAATGCGAAAGCACTTTGCTATATTCCTCCATAAAGAGGAAAAATTACCAAAATTAGATTTTTCTTCAAAACTCGTCCGACACCCAACTGGGATGCCGGATATACCTCACGGGAATTCGGATTAATTCCGGAACCGGTCCACGGATTTGAACGCTACTAAGTACAGTAAAGCTGGACCAAATTCCACAGCTTTCAAACAAACATTTTGATTATAGAGGTTTTAACCTTAGGATCATTCGCCTCTTTGTCGGGTTAGAGAAATCTCTAGAAAAATTTCTAACCCTATGTGCGGGGTTGGGAATTGAACCCAGGTGAGCTACGTATAAGGCAATCAATTTACCAACTATCTTTCAACATTATTTTTTCCATTCAAATCCATTCCATTGCAAAACATAAAAAATTGAGTTAATGATAGTACCGGATAAAGAATTTCTTCAGCTACATCCCACTTTTACCAGATTTGAAATAAGAAATAATAAACAAGAATTATGGCAAAAATTGTTTTCCAATTATAATTTAAAGGATGCTGCTATTCAAATTTTAAACACATTTTTCTCGAAGTCAATGCTTAGTCACTTAGTCCGGTCTGACTTAACACCGACCCATTGGCGAAATGAGAGTAAAATTAAAATAAAATTTTCAGAATAAGCATAACCTGGAGTATTAGGTTACTGTAAAAGTTAAACCGTAATCAATGCATATGGGCATAATTTTGCTTACAACACCTTTCGATTTTAGATAAGCATATCTTGACGAGTCATTAATCGAACTGATTTGTGAATTTCGTTTCAGCAGCTGTACTAGCGAGTCAACAGGCCGCAGCAGCCGTCACTGTGATTAGTCCGTTCCAGACAGGACCTCCAACTAAGTGAAGAGGAATAAATACACAAGCAGGCAGTAGAAATGCAATTGTCGCGAATCAAGCAGAGCTGTTCCCTTTATTAGGACGACAAATCGGACGTCGTAGAATATAGCATACAGCAGATGCACATGACAATTGTAGTCGAGCGGAAGCGAACGTGTGATAGAATAGTTTTTACAATCCTACAAGTTATGCGGTAAAATTGGGCTTTTCACACCAGTGGGTTGAATACGTCTTATGTCTAGACTGCAGAAATTGCTGACGGAAGTTTGGCTTCACAGTTCTCCGGCGTTCGACAGTATGAATATGGAACTGAGTAAAATGTATTTTTTTACTTGTGTACTATGGATGAGGTTTTAACCGGAAATAAAACATCGTATTACATAGAACTCAAATAAGAGCTATAGCTTTAGTATTGTTAGTATAAGTGTAGAGATAGTTTAGAGGCAAAGTATCTATTTTTGTACAAAAATTAAAAATAAGCAAAAACATTACAAATTTTACTAGTAACGCGACTTTATGATAAAAACTAGACAATTTTGATCATTAGTTGTGTACTGATAAACAGCATGTAAATAAATCTTTGTCGTTTGGATACCAATATCTTGGAAAAAATGATTCTACTGATACATACATTTATTCTCGATTTAATCTCGTTCCAAATTTTTCAAGTGAGAACGTCAATCAAAATCCGTTCGTTTGGAAGCACAGATGTAAATGTCAAAATCCGTCAGCATATGTATAAATATAGTTACTTTAACAAACAAACATTTTGGTCTGCTTCTTCTTGGATGTTCCATATGAAACTGCATTCTTTTTTAAAGTGTTGCGCCTAAATGAATTTAATGCAGTTTTTCTATGGCTTATACTTCGCGGAATCTCGGGCCATATTTCGTCAGTCTATAAAAATCGTGAAAAGTCTGATTATCAGTGGGTAAGTTTACTAAACCAACTAGTTTGATTTAGCATGAGAATATTCAAGGTCACCGCATGACTGATAATTTCTAAACAAAAGGTAGAAGTATTACTGCGAACTAAGCTTTCCTGTAAATGAGTAATGTTGATTGAAATGTACATGCAGCTGCAGAAGGAGAGTAGGAGCCTTTTTAAACATGTTTGTATGCATATACACAAGGGATTGTGCTCTTTTGGAATGGAATCCCAATTGGTATCTTCCAATTTCGTTGGAAATGTAAATTACGCAAATTGCGCTCGAAAATTAAATAAAAATACCAGTAGCAAATTGGGAAAGCATCATAATAAAAATATTGTACGATTTAACGTAAAAATCCTTATGAACCACCAAATAAGGAAGTTATTTTGAAAACGAATTGTAAACAAAGCTTTAGGTGTGCAAAATCTAACATAGTGAGATAATAAATATTATATCGAACATGGAAGCTCGTTAATAAAGAGTACTCCAAATCCTGCCGACGTGCAAGGTAGTAGTACATCATGTCAACATGCTTAGATGAAACTGGACTTGGTGTTGGTTCATTTCTTGCCATGCTGACAAACAGTTACTATCGAGACTTGACAGAAATGAATAACATCAGAGATTAGCTACAGTAAATTACATGTAAAATTAAATTAAAACAACAAAATATTACATTTATAGCTATTATGTATAGAAATACATTCCTTGTATCAAAGCATGGTAAAATAAAATAACAAAATATTGTATATTTGGGATTTCATTTACCTTATTAATATAAGCATCCCTAGTTAAAGGCATTATATAGCTAGGAGCTGGGAACAGAGTCCATCTCTAGAACAGACTCGCGGATAGATATTTTCTTGTTTCACTTCATTTGACCTTTCGTTACACCTAGCCTCTTATTCTGTCTCACGCATTTTAAACGAACTAGCTGCATTTGACGTTTTCATATCCGCGAGTCCCCTCATAGCTTTGGAGAAACATCGATCCTTAGTCATTTCTTCTCCAAATGATTTTTATTTATTTTTCTTTTGAAGTAGAATACTTCTAACGTTTCAATATGGGGTCCCGTTTCAAAAATTTCAGTTGAGAAATTTTCCAAGGTTTGAAATGCGAATATCTTCCGTTCTACTGATCGAAATCGCAATATTTTTGCACAATCTGATCGGAAATTCGTGCACGTATTTCGTATTAAATAGTGTGACTACTATAAATAAACAAAAACAAGGATTTTTAGAAAATCCTTCGAAAACAGCGATGAAAATGCGCAATTTGCAAGCACATCTCACGCAGAGCCGTCAAAAAGGAGCATGTAAGCGTTTCATTACATACGGGAATGTTATATATACAGGTCACGCGAGCTTGTTTTGTATCACGTGAATGAAAAATTTTAAAGTCACGTAAATAAAAAAACAAACAAACTTGTTTTGTATCAGTGGGTGCCAAGCGCAAAACCTCAATGAATGTCGTCTATACTCTGAAGCGGCAGGGACGCACTTTGTATGGATTTGGAAGTTGAAAAGGTAGAACTCACTTGTATCATTATAAAAAAAGCCCTTTTCAGGGCCACCAAAATCATTTCAAAGAATAAGTTTGCATTTTCTGTTTCTCCCTGGAGAGCAATTTGGGTTAAACCCTAAACTATGATTTATTTCAGTATGCAAATTGCAAATATGGTCAGAAACAAACTGGAGTGAAGTGGAAAACATTTTTATTAGGCGCATTCAAAAAAGGTTTCAATTCTCAAACATTTTACCAAGGTGCCGTATTACATTACTCTCTTTACCCTGAGTGTTCGATAATCTCCGTATTGGAAACACAATTTCAATTTTGTTCTTGGGAAGCAGTACGGCTTGGATATTTGGCAACACACCGCCCTGAGTCACTCCGGAGAGCAGTTTGTTCAACTTTTCGTTGTTACGAATCACCAGCTGCTGAAGACGTGGGATAATTCGTCTTTTTGTTGTCACGGGTAGCATTTCCTTCCAATTTAAACACTTTAGCAGCAAGGTATTCCATTACAGCTACTAAGTAAACACAATTTGCTTGTGTATCGACCAACGAAGGGGAGGAGCCACGAAGAACACATATTGAGGACAACACCAAAAAGGACGAGCTTACATTGTGCTGTAGTCAGGTATAAAAACTCAGCATGCTGTTGCTCACGCTCAGTTTGTTTGCAGCATCAGCATGGAGCAGTTCGTTTGCAGCATCAGCATGCAGCAGTTCGGTTGCAGCATCTCCCGCGAAATTCAAACCGCCGTCCGTTTGCTGCTGTCAGAAGAGTTGGGCAAGCACACCGTCTCAGATGGCACCAAAACTGTTACCATATACACCAGCTCCAAGTAAATTCCGAACACTGCCCAAACAAAAGGCCCTTTTCAGGGCCATCAATTTATCGACAAAGAATCGAATCGAAATTTTTTTATTACAAGCATCAGAAAGTGGCTTGTCAAGAGCGTTGGATGGTAAGTGAGCCACTTGTGAACAATACCGTCGCTTTCACGTAGAATGGCACAAAATCAAAAGTTATTTGTGATTTGTAGACAGTTTAGTGTAATGATTCAATTTACGAAAATCGAACGTTTTCTAACGTTTCGATATAGGTGCTCCGTTTCAAAATTTTCGGCCAGAATGCTGCCTGTTTTTTATACGTGAAAATCTGCTGTTGTACTGAATGAAAACCTTCGATTTTTGCGCTGATTGGAAATAGTTGTGACTAATTCTGTAGAATGTACAATTACTGAAAATAACGGATTTTGTGAAAGCAGTGGTTGGTCCGTACCATTCGATTCCAAGCGAGCCGTTGGAAGGTCCACCTCCGACAATAGAAGCAAACTATTTTATTTTGAATTCAACTACAACTTCCTTGAAAACAGCACATCTAAAAAACTTTTGGGAAAAACGCGCAAGCCTAAATTTTCCACTATACAGGAAATTGCCTGTGCCCCCACCGCACAGTATCATCAAGATTGATAGTAATTCAAGCCGGAAGGAAAGGGGGAGGGAGGTTGTAAGGCAATGGAAAACGAAAATTTGATTTATATCTTATTGGAATATAATTGGCTGGTCCTGAAAAGAACTTGTTGGTTTGTGGTTTATTTTGGGTCACAATTTAGGCCCGCTCGATTGCTGATAGCTGTGAATTTCTCGCAGGGCGACAGTTTCTGTTCGGTAGCGATGAGGCTTCCCAACGCGAACCGTGACTGGGGCACTTTTACACGGCCTTCGTTGCTTACTGCCTGCGGGGAGGCTTTCCTCCGGTGGACTTACGTGCGGTCTGTTTGGTACGGGCCATTTAGCGAAAAATGCTCATCTGCTACTTCTCTGATGCTGGTAGTAGGACGACGGACAAACCCTCCTTTTCGTGCCTTCATTTATAAAAGTTCAACAATATTTTCAAAGAATGTTGCAAATTGACAACTTGATAATTCCAAAAATACTCCAAATAAACTATGTATGTGCAAAAGACGACAAAATCGCAAAGAAATTGCTGTTCCAGCACAAAATTTCCTGTCGGGAAATGGTTTTTTGGCGGGTAATTTTGCTCAATAGAAATGCAGTTCGTCGAATGGTCCATTCAGATTCGCAATTTCAATTTTGTTCATAATCAAAAATGTGTGATCGTCCTGAAGAGGACAGTTTTTACAGCAATATGCATTTCATTTGCGAGTTTCAGCGTTCGATTTATGCTTTCTTTTCGGTCTTCTTGGGCAGCACTCCTGTTGTTTTGTTTTTGAGCAATGGTCACTTGTTTGTTCAACTTTTCGATGTTACGAATCGCCAGCTGCTGAAGACGTGGGCTAATTCGTGTTTTTGTTGTCACGGGTAGCATTTCCTTCCAATTTCAACACTTTAACAGCAAGGTATTCCATTACAGCTACTAAGTAAACGGCACTCCGACGCGTTCAACACAATTTGCTTGTGTATCGACCAACGAAGGGGAGGAGCTGCGAAGAATACATATTGAGGACAACACAAAAAAGGACGAGCTTACATTGTGCTGCTGTCAGGTATAAAAACTCAGCATGTTGCTGCTCAGTATCAGTTTGTTTGTATCGTCGTACCATATACGTCGATGTAAATGTTTCCGAACATTGTCAAATGATACAAGAAGAAGCGGCCGTCCGTTTGCAGCAGTCAGAAAAGTTCGCCAAGCTCTCCATCTCAGATGGCACAAACACCCCAGCTCCAAATAAATTCCGAATACTGCCCAAACAAAAGGCCCTTTTCAAGGCCATCAATTTATTAACAAAGAATCGAATTGAAATTTTGTTATTACAAGCATCCGACAGTGGCTTGCCAAGAGCGTTCGATGGTAAGTGAGCTACTTGTGAACAATATTGTCGATTTCACGTAGAATGACACAAAATAAAAAGTTATCATTTGTGTGTTTGTTTACAGTTTCGTGTTTACTAGGCGCATTCAAAAAAGGTTTCAATTCTCAAACATTTTACCAAGGTGCCGTATTACATTACTCTTTCTACCCTGAGTGTTCGATAACCTCCGTATTGGAAACACAATTTCAATTTTGTTCATTATCAAAAATATGTGGTCGACCAACGAAGGGGTGGAGCTACGAAGAACACATATTTAGGACAAAACAAAAAAGGACGAGCTTACATTGTGCTGTAGTCAGGTATAAAAACTCAGCATGCTGTTGCTCACGCTCAGTTCGTTTGCAGCAAAGAGAATAGGGAAAGAGACGAAGAGTGAAAATCAGTCAAAACGGCAACACTCTCTTTATGATGATTTCAACACTAGAATTTTGGCAACCGCTTGCACAGGCAGCACTTTAAATGACTCCTATTATATTTTGAAAACAAACGTTATGTCGATCGTGGGATTTGTTTATCAAACGATGTGCATTTCGAAACAAAGAGATGAAATAATTCTAAACCTTGTTTTTACTCATACATATACTCTAGAATGGACCTTACACAATCACGATTGAACTAAATTTTGACGAAAATCAAATTTCTTTTTTGATAGATGTACAATACTTATCTCCTCCAACTCAGGCATGAGTAATGTTTATTTACATTGCACGATTGGTCTGCTCAATAAGGTATTTTTGGCTTCACACTATTCGTCTCTTTTCCTATTCTCTTTGGTTTGCAGCATCTCCTGCGAAATTTCAGGGCCATCAATTTATCGACAAAGAATCGAATTGAAGTTTTGTTATTACAAGCATCAGAAAGTGAGCCCCTCGTGAACAATATCGTCGGCATGTCGTAGAATGACACGAAATAAAAAGTTATCATCTGTGTGATTTGACAGTTTCGTGTAATGATTCAATTTACAATAACATTCATTAATTTATTTTTTTATTTATTTATTATTTATTGCTCTTTAGGATTACCATATAGATAAATATGTTCGAATATTTTAGATTTCGATGTACGTGTATCGATATTTCGGTATTTCCATTTGAAATAACGAAATAACTGCTTTTGATACAACCTATCAGAAGAAAATTGAAGCATTTGTATAACCAGTCTAAAGTGTATTCTACTTCACTCCGGTTATGTCTCTGACATTACCCACCCATCTTTTTATTTTAATTTAAATTTCATTTACCTCTCATGATACAGGGGGTTATTCCGAGATGCATTATAGTATAGGTGTTCACATTCGTCATGTTTGAGTGTGTTGGTTTGTTGCTAGTGAATTTATCCTGGCGGCCCAGGACCGCAAAGCACATAATCAACAAACCGACCAATCGAAACGATGTTTGTAAGCACGTGGCAAAAATAAGTATGGCGTCCGGGATCGCAAAAGAGCAAATGTTTACATCACTAATTAATCAGAATGAAGTATGGGACCACGTGCTTTTGTTTTCTTCTTCATTTCTTCTTGTTTGTCCGAAAAGAGTGACAGCTGATGCACACATAGAAAAAAATGTGTACACCTGTATACACCTTTTTTGCTTTTCATCTTTTGAATCATTTTTATTTTGTTTAAATCGATCAATTTGTATTGGAGTGATGATGGGTCCTTATCTTACAGTCACGTCACCTAGGGACTAGAAGGAATTTTTCCTCTAGTCACTAACGGCCAATTTCTTCACTGGATGAAAACCGGTTTTCGTAGAAAACAAGTTTTCGGGTTGCTGGAGACTAATTAGCCGAAAGGCTTTCATCCAAGTAAAGAAATTGCCCGTAAGTGTCGTGACTGTGAGAATAGGGCCTGATGTACCGGTTTTACGGAATTGGTTGGTGGTTACCTAGACATTGTTTCTTGCTGTTATTTATTATGTTCTTGTCTGATGCAGAAAACAGAACAGTGCAGTTACGTCATTTTCGAAATTATTGCACAGCAGTACTCCAAAAATATTAATCCGCTCATTTTGCCAGCACACCAGCTTCATATTTTCTATATGGTTCCAAATTCCCATTTTGGTTCGTTGTCTCATGCTCGGGAACAATAAGGGAATTGAAGTGTCATTTGACAATCCACGAAAAATCAGGTAGCTCCTCACACCAACGAGAATCGCATTTGATTTACACGTTGTGCGTACATGATAGTTGGAATGAAAAATACATTCATGCAGGAAGACATTTGGTATATGGAAGTCTCGAGCAATAGAAGAGCGTGGAGGATAAAACATCGCAGAAAAAAATACCAAAATATGCATAAGTCGCACATTTTCATTGGATCTATCTAATCTTAGTTATAAAAAATCGAGAATAGATAGTTCAAGCACGGTACTCAGTCTGAAATGTCATTCATGCGATTTTCGATTGATTGACACCAGTGTAGTGGAGTATACTGGAACTGCACAATTTGCACTTTCTAGCAGAAATTCAGAAAATTGGGTATTTTCCATTGATACCTAGAAAGTGCAAAACCAGTGCACTCCACTACACCGGTGCACATCAATCGAAAATCCCACTAGTTACCATTCATAATACCCAGAGCTTGGAAAACAAATCAGCTGAAAACCAACGAACACTCTTCATTCGTTCTTCGCTTCACGAATATACCACCCATTGAACCGTTCACCACTGAGCTGCGAAGTTGACGGCTTCGGTTCACCACCAACCGAGGCTGGTGAACAATTATTGTTCTATAGTTGTAGGTATATAAGGGGCCGTACACTAATTACGTAAGGCTTTTTAGAGCTTTTCAACCTCCCCCTCCCTCCCCAGATAACAGTTCGTAAGATTTTGGTGAACTCCCCCTCCCCCTACATAAGAAAAATTAAATTGTTAATTCATCAAATAATAAGATAGCGAAAACGATATGTATAGAATTATTACAAGAAAACTCAAGACAAAATTTAACTGTAATCATCTGCAGAATTTTAATTGCATGCCAATCTCGCCCAGTAGGAAGAATAACTGTTGTCAGATATTCAGTAACTCCAATTTGGTCCACATGGTCTGCTTTGCTATATTCCACTTCCTTTGAGTCTATTTTCTTGTGATGTAGAATTTAAAAGAGTTTATAACCTCTTCTGGCATGAATTTATTCTGAGTTCCAGCTGTGACGCTTATCGTACGCATAGTTCCGAGTTAACCATCTTCGAATTTTCTTGAATTAAAATACAGTTCACATTCTGGAAATATTCGACACTCAAAATCTTTGACAATCGCATGTTGGAACATTTTCCAGATACCTTGCGGGTTTGAATCGAACGTTTGAAAAGAACAAAGTCGGTCTAACAACACGAAGGGTATCAACACTTCTTAACTTGTAAGGCATATTGTGACTCCAGATTATATGGTACAAAAGAAACTAGTTCCCTTTTCTTATTAAAAATATTTTCCTTATGGATTTAATTTTTTAAACTTGCTTTATGATATTTCGTAAGAAAGGACAAACCCTCCCCGCCCCCCTCAGATAAGAATTTGTAAGATATTTTGGAACTCCCCCTCCCCCCATATACCCTTACGTAATTAGTGTATGGCCCCTAAGCATAGTGTAATAGTACCCGTTTCTCATTCTCTCTCACATTCGAAGAGATATCAATCGCTGTACACCATTCGTTCTCCATAGCAAGCTGTGCATAGGCATCCAGATTCTCTTTGCTTGCTGGGTGCGAATGTAGGTGTGAACTATATGATGCCGCCTAGCTGCCCCGGAGAACAGCGCTCATAACGTGAATGTGTTTGTTGGGGAGCGGGCCATTTGGCATAAGGTCATTTGGCATAAGGTCATTTGGCATAATGGACATTTGGCATAACGGTTATTTGGCATAATGGTCATTTGGCATAATTGGGGGAATTGATCACACTGAAGGTCATTTGGCATAATGGCCACTTGGCATAATGGTCATTTGGCATAATGTTGAGCATTGATCACACTGAAGGTCATTTGACATAACGGACATTTGGCATAATGGTCACTTGGCATAATTTTGAGATTGATTGACTGTTATTGCATTTAAATTTTAAGTGTCGGAATATTGAATAATAAAAGTTTCGACCATGAAACTTATGTTTTCTCACAAATGCGGCAACATTAAGTGTAAAAACGCTTAAATAAAAGTTTTTTCCACATCGATTTGAGGCAACATGACTGCGCAACAATTTAGGATTTTCGCCGCATATTTTTGAGATTTTGAGTGGTAAGTAAATCAATTTATCTTGTTTGTTTGCATAATTGATAGATAAACTTTTGTTTGTAGCTCATAACAAAAATGGTGTTGACATAAATAAGACCTGTGAATTCTTACAGAACAAAGGATTTGTTGAAGCAGCCAAAGATAACGAGTGCGGTAAAAAGCTATTATTCATTACAATATTATATTTATAAGCCTAAAATATAATTAACTTAATAATCTATTCTTTCTTTTTTTTTTTCAGAATGGAGAAAGCGTGTTAGCGGCAATTCGGCTTCCAGGATGAAATTCGACAGGAAACTATTTTCAGCACTGGAGGAATAAACTTGGCACAGAACCCTTAGGTATCTGCCTCGTCTTCCCCGTATGATGGAATAGTTCCACAGGCAACTTAGCAAGAAATATATAGGATTCTTTAGTGCTATGTTCTAATCGGGAAACAGGTACGGCTCAATAACTCTATACATCTGCATCTTCTTCCCCGTTTGATGTAATAGTTATAGAGGTAATGTCCGTAGGGAAGTGCGTCACAACGTTCGGGACAGATTTTAACAGCTCACCCATAGTGGTGCTTTCAATAGTAGATAGTGTTATTTTAAAAGATTAAATTTTGTTGAAGAAAATTATTTGTAGTATATAAGATTGTGCATAAAAATAAATGAAAAAAAAAAATCAATCTGAAAACTCTTTAATGTATCAGTCTTCGTATCACTCATACATAATAATGCTTTCCCGCTATGAAAATTAATATCTAATAACATATCTTTCATATGAAAATATATAATATTCAAGTTGACACAAACTTGAATACTATGTGAATTACATCCAATAACCATTTGCCAAACATTTGTATTGAGTACGCCATTCATATGAAAATTAAGTGTGGTATCTGTTATTAAGTGTCTGACACATGAGATCTAAGTGTCAAACCAGTTGCGGCAAAATTAAGTGTAAAACGCTTGAGTTCAATGTGCAGATTATTTGCAGTGTACAAAAAACAGCCCTATATTGAACAAAACATCGAACAAAGTGGATCAGCGTAGGACGATTGTTAAGTAATCTTTTCTGCGAGGGAGTGCAAAGTTGATGCAAAAAATGGGTAGGTAATGTCAGAGACATAACCGAAGTGAAGTAGAATACACTTAGGCTGTTAATTCGAATGCTGCAATTTTTGCTATCTTCTGCATTAAAAGCCAGCTATTTCGATATTTGTTATGATGTATTGTGCCCCGCTGTTGTGGTACATTTTACCCCTGCACAGATGCGTTTTGCCCTGCCCATTTTTCAAAGAGCAATTTATAATGATTTTGAAAAATTGAATATTTTTCATGTCCCTGAATATTTTGCAAAGCGATTGTGATTTCAGAGTAAAATGTTGGCTAAATGATATCATTAATTAAATTCTCCTAATTGATGGTCTATAGCTAAGTTATGATTATATTTTCTTAGGGGTGTATTTTACCCCATCTACCTCTACATACGCTTGCATTACATTCACATAAATCACTCGCGACGCGTTTGTGCAAATGGAATCTTGGTCATTGAGTTCTTGTCGGCCAGTCTCACGAACACCAGGGCAGCTTACTGGTTGAAAACAATCCCATTTACTTTTGCCGTCTTTGTTTACTATTTTCCACCAGCTAGTGAAGTAGTATTTGTGTCATGTGACGTGTGCGTACATGAGCCGTAGAAAAGTCTATACCTCGAAAATTTTAAACGTGCACCCGAGACACATACATGGCAAAATTCAAATGTTGGGTTTGTTCCATAGTTTCGAGTGGGTAATTATCAACTCGATTATTTTCAAGTTGATAGTACTACCTTCACTACTCACATTACCCACCGGCTCTGATTATTGAATATTTCTTTACACATATGTATAGTAGAGTGGCTCGCGGTTGTATGGGAAAACTTCAAAATGATTTGAACTAGCGGGCACAGCACTTTTTGAGTTCCTTTTGTGGTCCCAAATGCCTGTGCAAAATTTGGTAGCGGTTGGTTAATTCCCGGGTTTGCGCATTGCGTTCAAAGTTTACATGGGATTGTATATGGGGAAATCAATTATTTTGCATTTTAATTAATAAAGATCCCTATTTCACTGATAATGAAAAATCAGCTACATAAAACTATAGTTCACACCTTGGTTAACAACTTTGTCGAAGACCGTGACTAGCTACGAGTTTTCAAAAAATAGTTATAACGATTTTAAAACTTATGGTAAAATCCAAATGCAGAAATTGATTAGTTTTTCCAACACTGCCGGTGCACTACCGACATCGACATTAAAAACTTAGATAAATGAGAATATATTCATCGCAGAGACTTGGTATCTTTGAATGAAATGTGCAGAATGAATTGCTGAATAAAATAGACGTAGTCAGAAAATGAAAAGAAGAGGGGGTGGGGGGGGCTTGCGTACTCCCCAGTCCCTTTTTAGATTGTTTTGTATAAGACAAAGAATCATTATGTCCTTGTAAAAGTCAACGACTGAACTTTCTTAATATTTTGATAGACCCAAATATGAATCATACTTCAATCTTTGTTGTGGGAAAAAACAATTACAATATTTAGGATTTACACCTACAAATTTATGTTATTTTTGCTTGATGCAAAAACTAACTCAGGTTTGGAAATCGCGTTAGGTTCTAACCTGAAGTATATTGCTGGTCCGCCAAGATCACCTCTGTTTTGCGTGAACCTAACTCAATTTCATCAAAAAACGCTTGTTTGAAGTAACTATCCTGGTTTCGTTCCTAGATTCTCAAACGAAAACTTCAATAAAAACAATTTCGAGACTTCAAGGAATCTAAGGATATGCATTTTTTTTAAATTCTGACTCTGAACGGCTAAGAAATAGGGTTTTAAAATATGTAAAACTTATAAACCGTTGTACCATTTTAAATGAGATAACAGTAGAGCCCTTAAATAGTAGCACTCAAACACGTAAGATTAATTTTTAATTCGACGGTACAAACCTGCGTTGAAGATGTGCTCCTTATGTTATACTAAACTATCTAAAAAGGAAACTGGGGAGTACACAAGCCTCCACCCTCCCTCTTCTTTTCATTGTCTGACTACGTCTGTGTTATTCAGCAATTCATTCTGAACATTTCATTCAAAGGTACCAAGTCTCTGCGATGAATATATTCTCATTTGAATAAATGTTTAAAGTATCGGTGTCGTGGTGTACTGATAGTGTTGGAAGAAATAATTAATTTCTGCATTTGGATTGAACCATAAGTTTTAAAATCGTTATAACTGTTTTTTGAAAACTCGTAGCTAGTTACCGGTTTCGACAAAGTTGTTAACCAAGGTTTGAATTATCGTTTTATAAACCTGGTTTTTCATATTGAGTGAAATAGCGATCTTTATTAACGTAAATGCAAAATAATTGATTTCCCCATATAAAATCCCATACAAACTTTAAACGCAATGCGCAAACCCGGGAAGCAACCGACCGCTCCCAAACTTTTCACAGGCATTTGGGACCACAAAAGGAACTCAAAAAGTGCTGTACTGAAAAATGTCATTTTCGAGCCACTCTAAGTATAGTGGGATCAAAATGCATTCGTCTTGCTGAATATTTTTAGAAATAGGCCACTTTAAAGTATGGCATGTACAAATTAAGTAAATTAAGGACCAAATCGGATAACAAATAGTTTTTGGACTTACTGTAAATTGTACTTACTCTACAGTTAAGAGCCAGCAGAAGGGCATTTGCGTGTGAAATGTCAGCATTAAAGAGTTAAGGCGAATGCCTTATACATAATATGTTCAAACCTTCACCAAGCAGGTTTCTTAGCGTGGAGTTTTCGCAATAACCATTAACCCTGCAATTGCCACGTATGATTATAACCAACAACGAATGTAGTGCCAGGCAGCGATACCACATGTTTTTTTTATGAAATTTCTGTAGAAGAATAATTAAAATATCTGGAAATGTCTATAGATGGTTGTGTAAATCCTAGTTACACTAGAATATTAGTTTAAAAATAGTTTGAAATTAGAATACTATTAATGAAGGAATCACTCGTAGTCGAATACAGTTATTCTAGTACAATTTTGCTAAACACTATTACTCTTTTAAAAGTCTGTAGATTTCTAACTACGTCTGTGGGAGGCTATCAAAAGTCTGTAAAATTCCGACATGTCTGTAAATCTGTTATCGCTGGTGCCAGGACATTACTTTTAATGGAACATTTCACTAGTTGAACTGCGAAATAAGTAAAATCATATATAAAAACATAAAATAAACCGGTCTTAATATGGATGTACAAATCTCGTCATACATGCAGCAGTTATACAATTAAACTGTGTTTATAGCAGCATATACATAGATGATGTGTAAAAAGTTGTCCCAGTTGGCTCCGAGTATCAAATCAACGGCATAAACATATTGTATCAGTATGCAATAAGCCAACATCATCTCCTTCACACAACACAACAACCAATGCTATTAAAATCGTCATCGTCAATCGTACTACCGCTAACCAAAAGCAAATCAACCAAATGATGAATTTATCTGAGCCCGCCACGCCTAATTTAAAGAGCAAGAGCGCGGGATCTTTCGCACTCAACCACCCTTTCGCACGCGCACACTTGCAATCCGCGTATTGAACTTCGAGAAAAAAGAGCGTTCTGCTTTTTCTGCGATGTGTGCTGATCATTGTATGCACGCCACGCCTGTGCATCATTGGATGGAATGATGCCTGGTGACAGTCATTGAATATATTCCAACCGGGGTTTGAGCTGACACAAAACGTAGCAGCTACTACGAGGTCAGAAAGCAAACTGACGAATTTTCGCTTATGTGCCGTTTTTATACCTGGCGAAGTTCATTGGATAAAAAAGAGGCAGTCCTAGCAACGCTCGCTGCTTGGTTGAATTGTACGGACCAATCCGCGCAGATAATTACCGCCTTTACAAAATACATTATTTTCGTTATCTATAATAGACATATATTTTACGGGATCAAATACAGTATACGTGCCATATTTCCGATCAGATAGTGCAAAAATATAGCGATTTCGATCAGTACAACGGCAGTTAATCGCGTTTGAACACTGGGAAAATATCTCAGCAGAATTTTTTGAAAAGGGACCCCATATTGAAAAGTTTTAAGTATTCTACTTCAAAATGGAAATTGAATGCATTTTTTCTAAGTTGATGCAAATTTGTTATACATACATTCCTAGAGTGATCTGTCCCTAGACAGATAGGGTAAGGTGGGGCAAATCCGACCTAGTAAATGGTTTTGGCTGTAAAATAATAATTTTACATCGAATCAAGTCGTTTTATATATTAAATTAAAGATTAGACTTCTGGGCAACTTTCTTTGTATAGCATTTTATTCGTATTTTGGGAAAATTTTGAGATATTAGCGTTTATTTTTTTGTTTTCAAAAATGGTGGAATAAACCCGACCGCCTATGTTTTTGGTTGATTTGGTACATATATTATCCGACTTTTATGCTTTTTCAATGATAAATGAATGAATGTTATGTTATTAAATTGTAACATGAAGAAAATGAAATTCAATGTCAATCTTGGAATGTCAAAATCACGAGCAGTAGCACGTAAAGATATTCCCATTAGCATCGGAGAAATTGCTCGACGAAAATTATATTCATCGCGTTTTTGTGTCTTTCGTTTGTAATTATGAACCATTGTGCAAAAAAATAATACGTAATAACAATAAAAATATTTTTCAATTTGATAAATAAACGTTTTCTTAGCGAAAAAAGCGGTCGGCTTTACCCCACTATTTAGAGGTCAGGAAATTTTTGAGATATTAGCGGTTATTTTTTCTGTTTTCGAAAATGGTGGGGTAAACCCAACCGTCTATGTTATTGGTTGATTTGGTACATATATTATCCAACTTTTATGCTTTTTCAATGATAAACGAATGAATGTAATGTTATTAAATTGTGACATGAAGAAAATGGGATTCAATGTCAATCTTGGAATGTCAAAATCACGAGCAGTAGCACGTAAAGATATTCCCATTGGCATCCCGTATAAATAAATAACATTCCAGAAATCGTTGGAACCATTTCTAAACTATTCATATAATACTCACCATATTGGAAATACTACTGATATATTCCATTATTATAATTCAACTGTTATACTACCATACTCATTTTAGTTACCATTTCCAAAATCTTCCGTGTATCCTATATCACGCAGAAAAAAAAAATTAGTAAAAATAAACAAATTTTGGTTTTAAATAACAATTTTCCCGTTTGATATAGTGACAAACAAGATTCAGGTTTGATTCAATCAATACTGTTGGTTGAAATTACCAACTAATTCATTTGTTGGCTTTTCAGTAGTTTCTACAAATATTTCGTTTGAAACAACAAAATCATGTTAAGTTTAACCGAACAAACAAACGAAGTTTGAAGGAACAAAAACAAATCTTTTGTATCAACCAAAGGAGAGAACAACTCAAATTTAGTTGAAATTAAACAAAGATTCTGTTGGTTTTTAACAAAGGGATCAGTTAGATCTAACAATTTTTATTTTGATTCAACAATGTTTCTATTTAAAATGTAAACAGAAGTATTTGTTGAACTAAACCAAATACATGCTTTTGAAAAACGCCCATTTCAGTTTGAAACAGTCATTCGCCACGTTTTAGAACCAACAAAACGTTTTGTTGATTCAAAAAGGCCTGATTCTTCTGCGTGATTGAAGATTTGTATACTACATTTTACTTTTGTGCCAGAGGATTGCTCTGGTGGTCTCTATCATCCGCATATCCATTTACTATTGGTTTTTTCCCTTTGCTGGGAATAGATACCGGAGAGTGATAGCCTGATGGCTATCACGAACCCGGGAAATGTGATACGAGAAAAAGAATACGTTTACGTTCGCTGTCGAATGCAGACTAATATGCTTTTTATTTCATTTCGTTTTACAAAGTTTCGATGTGTGATCGACGTGCTGCCGACTGAAGCATTTTCAGGCGCTTCGTGTTGCGCCGCCACCTGCATATGATGATGACGATGACGATCACTAGGATAAAGGCGCCGTCCATGGAGTAAGACACCACGTCGTGCACGCTGACGTTGGTATTAACAGATTCGTCATTTCCAAACGGCCACATGATGCTGTAATTTGATTCCTCGGTCTGCTTACTGAAGACTGATTGACTCAAGTCAACGTTTCATTACTAGGCACCCCGTGGCACAGTGGCACGACTTAGAACAAAAGGTGGACTATGGTCCAAACTTTTCCGTATCGGTTCATATAGGACGATTTTATGTAATTTTGGTACGCTGAATTCGTTTTCGATATTAAAACATTTCAAAAATGAACATTTACTATTCATTAGGTTTTCTCAAAAAAAAAAATTTTTTTCTGAATCGTTCTTAAAATTGTATATGTAGTGTATATTAATTTTCGTGTGCTAAATCGTTTTTGATATTAACATTTGTAAAACACATTTTATTATACATTAAGGTGTCTCAAAAATAAAATTGTTGCGAAGGTTAAAAAAATTTTTAAGGACATTTTTGTGCGCTGAATCCCTATGTTGGTTATAAAAATAGAAATTAACTTTATTACTTATTAGAGTTGCTCAAAAGTAAATATTTTGTCTTTTATAATGATTTCTTTCAATTGTAATTTTGGAATTTATTTTCCGTATTCAAACGAATTGATTGACATCTCATTATGGGGCTTCAGAAATGACTATATTATTTTTAAGGATTAAATAAGATGTGATCGACTAATTTAGGAACGTTTAATTCATTAGTGGGTTACTTGGTATGAAAACTATATTTTCTTTCATTTTCAAAACAAACATTTTGAGCGTCTTAGTGGAATATTGATTTACATTCACTAATCAACAAGATGTTAAATGATTTTGTTTTCGCAGGTGTGTTATAAGTTAATTAGATTGCTTATTTCATACCTTAAATAAAAATAAATTCAAAATCCTTTTTTCGCGTATATGGTTCATTTAAAAATGGTCTTATTTTATTTGGATAATATCGCATACCCTTAAGCTATATCAGTGCTATGCAAACTCGGATAAAATAGTCTCACCAAATGACTAGAACTCTACTGTGTTCACTTAATTTGACAGTTATTGCGTAAGTTAGCAAAAATAGTTCATGAAACATTTTATGACGCATTTCAGATGGTTGAAAATATTTACTGAATTTTAAACATTCTTAAATCCTTTACCACTTAAAAACCATACTTCCCACTCGGCTCCTTACTCTTGATCACTGGTAAAACCCTTGTAGATCATGCTCTAAATGCTATTTGAAAGTTTTGCATAAATTAGTGTCATTATTCTAGTTATCAAGTGAATATTTAAATTAAATATCAGTAATAACCGTGCGTCTCCATTCACAGTTTTTTTCAAATTTTGACTGCTTATCGCAAGTTTTCGCAAAACTAACATAGGCTCATTTTAAAGAGAAAATGAAAAGCTTTCGAATGAGCATAGTGTGATCGCGGGCATTCACGGGCGTCGTTGTTGTTATCGCTTTAGAAGTTCGAATTCAACAAAAATTCATGACAAACAGTTATTTAAACACTAACTAAACCAACTAGTGACTTATTTTTGGCGATTTAACGATGTAATTTTATCACACGGATAATTTTTGGTGAAGTAATGCAATTCATAAAATCAACCGATTCTTTGAAAAACGAGAATAACCGTATGTAGTTCCTATGGTCAAATAATGCAAAAAACACTTGAGTTATGCCCTTCAAAAAGCTGTCAAAAATTCATTTTGCTTTCAAATCACCTAAAATCTCGCGAAAATGTCTCTGATAGCTCAGCTGATACGAGAAAAATACTAATGAGAATATCGCATAACCTTCATATATGGACTTAAGTCCGGGCTCGTCCCACTGTGCGTGGTGCGGTCGTTCAGCGGATGTTTATACAGCATGTTTGCTGTTTCATGCATTTCGCGAAGTATAACAATTCAATAGACCTTTCTCGTCAAAAAATTTTATATGATAGGATGTTCCTTTTTTATCCCCAATTCGTTACTGCCGATTGCCACGATGATTTGGTACCTCTAACTATTGAAAAAATCAAAAATAGTGCAAGCTGCTCATTTAACCTCATATTCTGAATACCTATCTTGCCTTGTTGCCCCGTATTTTTACACCATTTGTATGAATTTCCTGTGGGGAATACTAAAAGGATGCCAGAACTGCATATCTATTAGTAAATCTGTAGATTTTGCATTTTCACTGCAGATCTTTTGCAGATTACAAATATTTAGCAGAACAAAGCCTATGCCAGCCATTTGTACACAAGCCTTCAACATTTTTGATCATTTAAAATATATACATACTATATACAAATTTATTGAAGATTTTTGTAGCAATCTGCAGACTTTTATATTTTCACTGCAGGCTATTGTTTAAATAGACCTGGCTTCACTGATGCTGAAATAATTCATTCATATACCTGTCAAAAACATAGAGCATTGCATGAAAATGTATAACCTCACTTTTCTGACAGTTCAGTGTGCTTGTTTACCTAAGACTTGTTCACATGGACTTTTAAAATTTACATTACTTGAATACTTTCGATGCTCTTTGAAAGACTATCAACTCAAGAGGGATGAGGATTGGAACAATGGGAACCTGGTGCCACATTATGCAACCAATTCGAATCGACCTTTTCACACAAACTTGAATACAATAAACCGTTCGTTTCGAGATGCGTAATGTCACCCCTGGTTCATACATTGACCAATCGGCGCTGGATGCAAAACCCGGTGGCATATGCTGAATCGTAAGATCAAGCATTGGGCTATAAAACGATTGCTTTCTGGATGATGGATAAGGATTGTATCAGTCCTAACAAGATGATCCGATTGATTACTCATTTTTAGGTGGTGAAGTTTAGCTGAAGTTTATAGGTAACGAATTAAGTCGATGATAAGTTGTTGAAATGATCGTTCAATGCCCATACCGAAAAACGTTTCCATTGGTCAGAATGCCTACCAGCGCATGATAGCTGCAAACATGAGGACAACAAGGTTATCGCTTTCGAATGGAACAATTATTTATTATTCGTGTTCAAGTTCCATTACAGCAAAAGTTTCGTCGATTGACGATTATCGTATTGTCGTTGATTAAGCCGGCAAATGCAAAACAGTGCTCGGCACTGACGATAAGGAGTAAGAAGGATTTGATAGGAGTGATAAGAATGCAGAGCATTATACATTCTGGAAGAATATCAGGGAGGAGAAATTATATGTAAATTTATATTATATCCCGAGTTGCCATCATTTTTGCACCGCAATAAAGCTTTCTGCAACTGCTGTCTTGTTCAAATTGGCAGGAAATAACTAGGCAGCGAATAATAAATTGCATAGTCAATTTATTTACTTTTTCGGAAGGATAAGTAATTAGTATGTTGTGAATATATATGTGTCGCCGGTGCCGTGTGTTATGGTGGTACCGGACGGAACCATTGGTCAGCAAACCGTCCTTGTCGTACTGGTCATAGATGCGACGTTTTTTCTCATCTGATAGCACTTGACATGTTTCGGAGATCTGTCTTAACGCTCTCTACTTAGCGCAGGATACGCGAAACCGCTGCTAGCTTTCGAAAGAAAATTCCTAGCTGCTGCTACTCTATCCAGTGATGGTGATTGATGAAAAAATTGTTGATCCAAAATGATGCATATCAACTTCGAATATTGTCTACTGAACCAATCGTCCTTGCTTATCAGGTCATCCTATTTGCAGTAGGCGATTAAGTTCAAATACATAACGCACCAAATAAAACTTTTCATTTGTCAATAAATGCTGTACTACGTGTTGTCAGAGGCAACTTAGCATTGAGTATAGATCGGGCCAATATGAAGGTTTTCTCATCGCAATCGATAACTTTCGATGCTTGATGAATGAATTAAATAGCATTTGTTGCATTTTTTTGGGCTTAAAAATGAAGGGTCTAGTGCCATAAGGCCCGTAACTATAGCTTTAAAATGCCTCTCTTGAGCATTAGGGCGCCAAAACTGTCTCAATCACTTCGATTGAATGCGGAAAATATTATGGAGCTCGTGCCTCACTACTGAATGGATAAGAATCGAAGATAGTGCAGCATACTCAGATTGAAAAATGATCATGCGGAATGAATGAATGGAAGGAATGCAAACAAGCGAACCTAGTTACGCTTTTCGTCGATTTAGATTTGTTTGCAACTTGAAAATAGGTTACTATGGAAGGTTTTCGTCTGTAGACATATTCGTGCATCGAAACCATGGATTACTATCAGGTTTGATTTGGTGATGAGTGTTAATTTTGATGAAAATTGGCTTCACTGACTCTATCAGTCTCTCTCTCGACTGAGGACTACAATTTCGGTCGACTAAATTATGCTAAGAAAATTGTACTTCCTGGAATTTCACCTAACGAGATCAATTCATTGTGAGGAATTTCGCTGCGTTCCAATATTGCTTGCCTCTGTAGGTATTGATGTGTGTAGATTCACTTCGGCAGCCAGGTCCTATTTTTTGGGTAATTTTGCTATCTTATTCTGCTGAATAAATCATCTGGCTAAAGCCTCTACGTTATACTATGGTCACTTTAAAAACGCATTGCTATTTAATCTTGTAGCTCTTGGCAAGTCAGTCCTGGCACTGTTCTCGACTAATCCTGGCACTATACCGCTGACGTCGCACTTATTACGGTGATCAATCCCAGTCTGCTACTGGCGCTGCTTCCTTCGAATCGGAATTGCTGAATATTCCCGTTAGCCGAATGTCCGATTGCAGCAACACCACCAACCATAGCTGAAATTTTGGCCTTTAATCCAAGTCCCTGCCATTGACATAGCGACAGACGAGTGCGGCGCAGGTTGGACCATCGGTTGACTCGGTGTCGGACAGGGCGAAACAGCTGCAACAGGAGCGGACCTAGTATGGGGTGTAAAGGTCATCAATTGCCGTAGATCACCAAAATGCTCTGCGACTAACATTGTGAACAAAACAAACCAAACGAAATTGATCGCAACAACGATAAAATAATCTAAATTCTACCCAAACATTTGAAAACGAGGAAAAGGCAAAAGAAGTTTTGGTCGAATTCATTATAATTCTATTTAAAAATTGAATACTGTTTTATTTAGTTTGATTGCGCATATTGTTTACATCAGACACACCCCTTAATTCATTGAGTATGTATTTCACTGCCTTTATAATCCTTTTGGAATCAGTTACAATAATCCTTTATAATCATTTTATAATAAGTGTATTGCTAGTTAGGACTTTTATATCAGCCGGGCTCTTTTATAATTTGTTATAAAATCATTATCAAAATTCTTCATAATTGAGCATTGCATGAGAATGAATAACCTCACTTTTCTGACAGCTCAGAGAGCTTGTTTACATGGACTTTGAAAATTTTTGGTTTCATCCAGTACAAGAAACTCGAGTCGAATTCTAACACCATGTAAACAAGCTCGCTGAACTGTCACTTTTTCGAGCATTTTTACCCATATGACGTCATCTTGCAATGCTCAATCCATTGTTGCGTTATGTTTATGCACATGGCCAGATAGATAGTTTTTAACTGGGACGGAACGTGTGGATACGAAAAAACCTAATGTCAATTGTAGCCAGGGGGAGCTGTCAAATGCAGTCAGGGGGGACTGTCAAATGTAGCCAGTCCATTTAAAATATGTGAGGAAGAAAGAGTGGCTAGGCAAGACAAGAGATAAAATGAACAGAAAAAAGAAAAAGAAAACTATCCACAGGTTCTGTCCCAGGATTTTAATAGAGAACATCAAAATTCGATTTGTTTGCATTTGGCAGTAGGCCTTTTTCAAATGTTGGGCTAGAAATTACTTGCTTCTTCAATGAATAATGTACGAGAAAAGTAAAAATGTTAAATTTAACGGAACAATGTATGATGCCGACATCAATTAAAAAATACAGCTGAGCGACCTTGTTGGGAAAGTGTTAACATTTGGCAGCGAACCAATCCAAATTTCTCATACTATGATCGAATCAACAAAAATTCCAAGATCATGTAAACAATCTCTTTGAACTGTCAAAAAAGTGAGGTTAAACATTACCATGCAACGTTCTCTACCGAGAGGTTCACTTTAGTTTGTTTACATAACCAATGAACTTTGTACCGCGACTCACCACTTCATTTGCCGCGTTGCCAGGAAGCCAAGTAAAAATATACAAAACAGTGCTGCCCAAATACATATTTTGAGTCCCACCATTCTTGCAAAGGTGAAAAAATACTCAACATTCTTGCATTTTTCAAATTTAAAAAAATCATTAAAAAATCACGATAGCTCTAAAAAGTCTCATTTCAGCGGAAATATTCTTAAAAATGTGTAGTCTTTTGAATAAAAATAAGAAAAAAGGGGGTTAGGTCGGACGAGAAAGGTCTATTGTTGTTTTACTGAGTTTTATTTTTAAATTCAAAGGGTGTTTACCCATTCCGAATTTGAGTGCTTCCATTTTCTCCCCCTTTTGGGACGAGGACGTAATCTGCCGTCCCAATTCGTCTTCAAGCTCAATAACTTCTGGGGGAGGTGGTGGCTCTGCGGAAGCCAGATCGTTGTGTTCATCTTGTGCTTGAGATGCTTGATTGTTCCTCCACGGGCAGAGGAGCTAGTGTGCGAACATTTCGTTTGTATGTACCGGTGGAGGTTCGTATAACTGCTACTCGGACTATTCCGTCGCTACCAGGGTGCACCTGGGTGATGATTCCCATAGGCCATTGCGCTATGGGTATATGATCGTCGCCAATTAGTACGATTTTACCAACCTTGACGTTGCTTTGTTGCTTTGTCCATTTTTCATAGTTTTTAAGTTGGTGGAGACATTCTTCGCGCCACCTCCGCCAAAATTCCTCAAGCTGATATTACACGCGCTTCCATCTCGTCGTTAGATTGTTTGCATTTACTTCCTGAGTCGGAATGGGCATGCTCAGCATGGCCCTACCGATTAGAAAGTGTCCGGGTGTGAGCGAAGTTGGTGCGTCAGGCGTTGTGTAGATAGCCGTCAATGGCCGCGAATTCATAACCGCTGCCACTTGATAAAATAGTGTTTGTAATTCTAAAATGTTCAATTGGGCTCCCCGGGCCGCTGCGCTGAATTTTTGCTTCGCTACTTTGATGTTTGATTCCCAAAGTCCTCCAAAGTTCGGACTTCGGGGTGGTATGAGTGAAAATTGAATCCCGTGGGCTGATGCGCTGTCGACGATTTTGTTTTGAAAAGTTTCGTTGTTATACATCTTTCGTAGTCGATTCAATTCTCTGCTGGCTCCGACAAAGTTGCGCCCATTGTCGGAGTAGATAACTTCAGGTATTCCTCTCACCGAGGTGAATCGCAGTAAAGCGGATATGAATGATGCTGCCGATTGATTTTCGACGACTTCCAGGTGTGTTGCTTTTGTTGCAAAGCAAACGAAAATACAAGCGTAAGCTGTCGTCTTGTATTTCGACCTTTGATTGAGTAAAGGACCGCATAAGTCCACTCCTGTGTGTGTGAAAGCCGGTGACTCGTTCACTCTCGGCGTTGGTAATTGTCCCATCTGCTGCTGAAGTTGCTTAGGACACCTTCGAGCGCATAACATGCAGTGTTGGATAACTCCCTGAATAGTTCGGCGGAGATCCCTCATCCAAATCTTCTGCCGGAACTCAGCCATGACCAAATTTGTTCCAGCGTGAAATCTATCTTCGTGTATTTTTTGGATTATAACCCTCGCGAATGGGTGTGACTTCGGTATTAACATGGGATTTTTTTTGTAATGCAGACATTTCCGCGTTGTGAAGTCTGCCTGTGACATGTATAATGCCGTTCTTGATAACGGCGCACAAGTGTTGAAAAGCTCCCTTCTTCGGTGCCTCTCCATTTTTCATGATTTCTGCCACTTCATTTGGGTAGATAGTAGCTTGTATGATTTTGACTATCAGTGTTAGTCCTTCTTCTAGTTCAATCGTGGTGAGCGGGCTAGATCGCCTCTCATGTTCGATGCCCGGATTGGTGATGAGCGAGCCGGATCGCGCCTCATGTGAGATACCCTGATTGTTTGTTTTCCTCATGTTGTAAATAGCTCTTGTTAGCCATGCAAAGTGTCTTACAGTTCTGTCATATGAATTATGATGCTTGTATTCGGAAATGCTGTCAGCGCAATCCTTATCTTTCGTTGCAACCAGTAATGTCACTGGTTGTTTAAGTCTTTCTTATTCCGCAGTGGCGTCATATTTGTAGCCAATGAGTGGATATTTCATTCTTGTTTGTATGCATTCTGGTCCATATCACCAGAAACTCAACTTGTCTTCGAGTAACCGTTTGACTGGGATTCCTCTTGATACCAGATCAGCGGGATTTTCTTTCGTGCGTACGTGTCTCCCACATTCAGGTTTCGTGGAGTCGTGTATCTTCGTGATTCTGTGTTGCGTGGGTGTCTGTCGAGGAGGAAACAAAAACCTCGATCAGCCCCGGAAAGCTCGTAGAAGGGCACACAAAACTGAAGAAACTAAAATCCACAACATAAATTTTCACCGACACAAACTTTATTCTCCTTCCATTGCCCTGCTATATCTGCTTCTTATTCTACTCATGGCTCCTTCTGTTCTCTCTTCTCCACTATCTAGTTATGCTACCTATTCTCTTTTCTTCTTACTCACGCTTGCTGTGGGTGCACCCCTACCATGTCCGACACGCCGTTTTTTTCCGGAGATGCATACTGCAGTTCGCACCCATCATTAAGGCACTTCCGCCACCCACACTCGCGATCGGCGCTTACGAATGCGATCGAATCGACTTTCCTACCAATGGGCCGTGCCGTCATGCTCCCGCGGATAACTTATCCTCCATACTGGTGTGACGTATAGTCGTCGTCGAAGACTCAGAGTCGATCGATTCGTTCTGTACTGCCGTCTTTCCTCGTAGGTTTCTTACCGAACCCGCTTGCTGTCCGTACGCTCTGATTCAGACCTGAAAATAAAGGCCCTGAGGCAACATGGGAATTAGCTTCCATTTGGTCCTTCAACTTGTTGCCACCTACTTCCTTTGGAAGGCCTTTTCCGTGCGGTGCTTTCGCAACCTTTTGCACTTGTTGCCGACGATGTGTGTGAATCGTCTTTATGCCGCTTGAGCAAATAGTTGATCGATAATCCTCAGTCGTTTTCGGTCCTTGTTAACCAACTTCTACCGGTTGCGTCGCCGGCGGACCGTCGTTTTGAGGTTAGCTCTTCCACGTGGCAATGTCGTACCGTCCGAGCGGCTTTCTGACCTCGATGGCCCGTCACCAGTATTTCATCAGCGCTTACTGAGTCGCGCGCTATCGCTCGTTGTTGACCTGATTTGTCCTCTTCACTCGACACGACAGCGAACCACTCCGGGTTGTCTTCCGGCCGTTTAAACTTTCCGCACTAACCTCTTGGCGAAAAAGTGCCTCTTCCGCGGTCTGCTTTTTTCTGACTGACACCGTTGCTGCTTGCTCACGTCAAACGAGATTTCCTTCGACGACGGGTGGTATGCGTGTGTATTAGGCAATCCATGAGACGTTTCTGATCAGCTGATTATTTCTTGTTTGCTTATTCTGACGTTACTCCGAGGGGTGCGACGTTCGACAATATCGTTGATTCGATCCAACATCAAACGAATCGAACTAACAAAGTTGTTTGTCGGACGAGTTTTTCTGTTCGCAGGAGTAGACTTGTTT
Source organism: Topomyia yanbarensis (assembly GCF_030247195.1). NCBI lineage: Eukaryota > Metazoa > Arthropoda > Insecta > Diptera > Culicidae > Topomyia > Topomyia yanbarensis. The sequence goes on along the minus strand of NC_080671.1, from coordinate 205,888,463 downwards.
ACAGAACCCACCGCTGAATTGTCAAACAAACGTCTAATGGATTGCCTAATTGCGGTGACAGTTGCTACTGTCTGATTGATGCAGGGTTTCTTTGTTTTTGGTGTGCGTGACGGCTTCTGCCTCTCATTTTACAAGCATTTCATTTGTTTCTGTACTGTATCTGAGGGCTTATATTTTATTACGTTACTAAAAAAAAAATAAACGTAACACAACTCTACCGTAACGGAAGAATTTTTCATAAATCGGTGATCGAACGATTTATGAAAAATTCACAAAATCTTAGCCCTTAGGATGATGGTCAGAGACAAATCGGTCAACTAAGCTCTTGAGCATACCTCAAATTATTCATCCTTATTCATCAACTCAATATATCTATATCTGCAAGCCTTAGTTGCTTGCCAAATCAAATCTCGACTGTCGCCTATACTGCATTATCTTAATCCTAATCCCATAGTAACATAATCACACCAGGTTCCTCTGGTAGAATCTTCGACCTCTCAAATTGTCTCTGACCAAAGTCCTTGTCCAGCTTTCTCAAAACCGATCTAACTACGGCAAAACATGCAAATCGGATTCTAGTCTATTGTATTGGCTAAAATAGACTTAATCTCACAATGAAGCAATAAGGTACTAAATTTACAAGGACAAAATTGGTTTGTTTTGGTTTGTGCTTATTACTGAAAAAAGAAGCGACTAAATCGCCATGAGCCCGAAAATAGGGTTTTACCGCGCCCTGGTTCGCGTTGCTTTGGGTTGAAGATTTCATGACGATCCCCAGCTCATTAACCCTTGGCCACGCATTCTATCTTACTGGAGACACTGAGGGGGTTTGTGTACATCAATCCAGTCGTGGATGTGTTTGTAGTACCGATACCATGTTTTGATTTTTGGTAGCTGATGCAACTTATAGCTCTATTATGTGCGTGGTCTTATCCAATTCTGTTACCGCTCTGCAGGATAACATAATAACTATTAGCATTCCGGGTCCCAATCTCCCATGCATTCTGTAGGCGTTTTCTACATTTTCCTGCTGCTTTTCACTTTCAGCATCACCCCATGATATCCTGCTGCACATGATAGTGGCCGTAAGCATCGACTCCGCGCCGAACCGATTTGCCGTCGTCGATCTCCGGGTCTCCGCTCCTCCTATCCAGGAAATTACATGGTGTACTGCTGAGTTCCCTGCAACCCGCTTATAGTCTGCAGGGTACGATTTCTCCCGATTCGTGAACGGCGTGCCTGCTGGAGGCTTCTGCTCTCTCGAAATGCGTTTTCTCCTAATTCGCTAACGGCGCTTGTGGCTGGCAGGTTTCTGTCCTTGTTGGTGGAAGTCCTGTCCCGTCCCTCACGTTTCGACAGCTCCTTGCTGCGATTGCGAGTTGTCGTGGGCCTTCCTGGGCAGCTCCTGGAATCCAACTAACGCTGGCTGGTGTGCCATGGTGGGGAGGTAGTTTGAAAAAAGTTATTGCTCGCCATACCATGACAGGGCACGATTTATCCCGATCGGCTAACGATATTTTTGAGGCATAATGATCGTGGTTAGCATGGTAAACCTGCCGACATAGCTGGACTTTGTTCGTTCTAGTCGGCTTTGATATCCTTTACGTGATACCTGCCTTTCTTCCCACTCAAAACGTCTTCTAAAACGTACAGGTTCGTTCCAAGGATGTCCATTACGATAGCCGGATCGAATTTCGGCTCTAGTTTGCTGCTGATCTGTTCCGCTTTCGATGAGAGTACAAATGATCGCCTCCATACCAGATCTCCGACATTGAATACTACTGATCTCGCGCGGAGGTTGTATCGCTGCTTTGCTCGTTGGTGGCTGTTATTGATGCGTTCAGTTACCAGCTTCTGAATCCGGCGAATGGTCGATAGCCTAATTTCCTGCGCTACCTTAGGATCTTCCGGAGTGTTCAGTTCTTGCTGCGTGTAGAGATCTGTATGCAACAATAGGTTCCGTCCAAAGTTTGCTTCGTGTGGACTTACGCTCGTTGCTTGGTGCCTTGCTGCGTTTATTGCCGCCGTGATTGCCGGTAACTTCTCATCCCGCTCTCGATGATCGCCGTCCAGCAGCGCTCGGATGCAAGTAACTACGACTCGGTTGACGCGTTCGGCGTCATTGACCTGCGGACAATAGAATGCTGTTTTCATATGGCCGATCTTGTGTCTCGCAAGCCAGGATTTGAAAACCATAGATTGAAACTGCTTTCCATTGTCGGATAATATTAGCCGTGGGCGTGAGAACTTAAGGCATACCTCTTCTTCAAAAAACGCTACCATTTTCTGCGAATCTTCTTGCTGCATTGGCTTGACGATCACGTACTTGCTGATCCAGTCTACTACTACCAACAACACCGTGTTTCCTCGCTTGAAACGTGTGAGTGGGCCGACAAAGTCAACCGATATCATCTCTCATGGAATTTTCGCTGGCTTGAGATTCCCCATTTGCGGCATCATTCTCGTTGCCGGTGCTTTGCATGCTTTGCAGGTTGCACAGTTCCTTACGTAGGCGTTTACCTCCTGCTGCATCTGCGGCCAGTAGTAGTGGGCTTGTAGTTTGTGCCATGTTTTGTAGAGACCTAAATGCGCAGCTGCTGGCTCGTCGTGGAATCTGCGGATTAGTTACAACCGTTCTTCTTTTGGAACGACCTGTTTCCACTTGTGATAGACAGCACCAACCTCATCCTTGCAACGGCAGTTCTTGAACAGCGTGTTGTTCGCAATGCGAAAGTCTGGAAATTGATCACCTCCGTTCATTACGTTCTTCATCAGCTTTCTGTACCACGGATCTTGCATTTGATCAGCCTCGAACACTGCTTCCGCAACCGTTCTGGGAGAGCATCTGGAATGTCGTTGATGGAACCCTTTCTGTACCGAATCTCAAAATCGAAAGCATTTAGCCGCAATAGCCATCGGCTCATCAGGGCCGTCGGGTGCTTCATCGACTTCAAATAGCTGAGGGCTGCATGGTCGCAGTGAACTATGAATTTGATTCCTTCCACGTAGCCCCTAAACTTCTCGATCGCTCGAATGACTGCGAAACACTCCCGCTCGGTAATTGAGTACTTTCGCTCAGACGATGACAACTTCTGCGAGAAGTAGCTGATCGGATGTTCTTCACCGTTTATCTCCTGCGTTAATACTGCTTCGATCGCCGTATCGCTGGCATCGCATGCAATGGCAAACGATTTGCTGTAGTCCGGTATGGCTAATACCGGGGCCGAAACTAGAGCTGCTTTTAACTTGAGGAAATCTTCTTCAGCTGCGGGTCTCCAGCGGAACTTTGTCTTCCTCGATGTCAGGTTCGTGAGTGGAGCTGCTAGCTGTGAGAATCCCGCGATAAACCGTCGGTACCAGTTGCAAACACCTAGGAAACGCTGTACTTCTTTCCGTGTAGTCGGAGTTGGAAACTGTACGATGGCCTGGATTTTTTCGTCATCTACTTGCCAACCTTGTTCATCGATTACGTGGCAGAGGTATTTCATGCTCTTCCGACAAAACATCGTGGTTCTAGATCGGCGAAGAGGTGCGTCATGAGCCGCGCCAAGGCCTGGCTGGCAGTGCACAATCCGAAGGGCACGACCTTAAATTGAAAATGGTCTCTGGAAGGAACGGTGAAAGCCGTCAGCGGCCTCGATTCGAGCTGAAGTGGCATTGCCAGAAGGCGTCTTTCAGGTCAATCGATGAAATGTATTTGTTGCTTCGGAGATTATTGGTGATCGCTGCAATCTGTGGGATTGGGTAGCCTTCGTTCACCATGATAGAATTGAGGTGACGGGCATACAAGCAGACACGATACTGTCCTGTCTTCTTTTTGACGGCGACCAACGGGTTGTTCCATGGCGAAAACTGAGCCTCCTCGATGACATCTAGTGCGATCATTCGATCGATCTCCTTATTCACTTCCTGTAGAACATACGGTGACATGGGATAATGCCGTTGCTTGCGGAGTGGTGCGTTTCCAACATCAATTCGATGCTCGTACAATTTCGTCCTACCCAGTTTTCCTTCGTGTGCTATCGGGAATTTTCGAATAGCTTGCTCCAACCGCTTCTTCTGATCCGATGTAAGCTGCTTCACCTCTTGATTGTCATTTATTTTCTGCTTCTCTTTACTCTCCGCCTCAATTGCGCAACACACTGCCAAACTTGTCCCAGAAATTCATTCCCAAAATGATACAGTCCGGGATTGATGATACCAACAACACCGGTAGAACATCGTTGCGGTTGTTGTACACGATGGGAAGCTAAACAAAATTTGAGATTCTATGCTTCGTACCGTCTGCCGTTTTTATTCCGCCACTGGCAGTTCCTTTTTGTAGACTGCACTCCTCCGCCAGTTCGACTTTCCTTCCTCCTAACAGAGAACAATTTGCCCCGCTGTCAAGCAAAGCAGTTAACTCTTTCCCTAATACTGTTATGACGGCATGCGGACGGTTGTCACTTCCTGGATTAATAATGATTGAATTGAGGTTTATGAATTCAGGAATGTCGAAGGGTTGTCCAAAAGTGCGCGAAGAACTGCTCCCCTCTATATCTGGTTCTCCGCCGGGTAGTTTAACGCGTCTGTGCGACATGTGAAACAACTGCGAAGCGAATACCCTTTTCGTCCGCAACGGTAACAGAAAAGAATTGCCTGTGGTTTGGGACAGTCCATAAACCGATGACCCTCTTCGTCACAGTTCCAGCACACGATTGCTGATCGTTGGTTGTTCAGTTGCCTCTCTTCATATTGGACTACTTCCTGCCTTTCTGGCGCTTGCTGCGACCGGTTACTTCGTTGGTTGTTGCCGCTCGATTCTTCCATCACGGTTTGAGTCCATCGCTTTGGTTGCCAGCCTTGTACTCTCGATTGAACTATCTGCTGCTGCGATTGACGCGGTTGACTTTACATTACCTGCGACTGTTGATGTTGAGCGGGCGACTGTTGATGCTGAACGAACGATTGATCTGCTTCTCTGCTATGCTGCTGCTCCATGTCGAGTCGGTTGAACCTATTTGCGAATCTATGCTGCGGCTCCTTATGCATTGTGAAGTTTGGCCGCACTGTTTTACTCTCCAAGTTCATTTTCAACGCGTTAACCTGCTCGACGAGTTCGTCGATGCTGTGCTGCCATTTGTCCTCAACATCATCTCGGGAGAACCATCAACCTCCACCGAATGAACTCTGTTGACCCGGTATGGTTGCTGTTGTGGTACCGTCATCGGTCTGTTTGTTGTTACAGGGGTAGCGAAGCTCGGTTCAAGTAACGCACTGTGGGGAATCGGAATCCTGCGTTGTCTGTTGTGAAGCATTCTCGTCTCATCATATCCAGTACATACCTCGACCATTTCTTCTAATGTTCGTGGCCTTGCTGCCGTTACGATAGCAGCATAGTTTTCGTTCATATTCTTTTTCACTACGAAAAACTTCGTCGTCCGGGATTGGAGGTTCCACGAAGCGAAAGAGCGCTGCAATGTCACGATAGTATTTCGCAAACGACTCATCTTTCCCTTGGTATCTGAAGCTGGCTTCCAGACGAAGGATCTGCGAATAGCCACTTGGCAGAAACTCTCATCGAATTTCATGCTTGAAGTCGTTCCATGTATGCAACAGGCGTTGTGAAGTTGCTCGAGCGTACCAATCGATGGCGTCTTCTTGAAGTAAATGCTTGATGGAGCTCAGAAGCATTGCATCGCTCATGCCTTCTGACCTAGCAAAGGTTTTTACGCGGTCCAGGAAAACGATGAGTGAGGTCGTATCCTTGTCGCCTCGAAATTTGAATGGTCAATTGTGTACGGCTTTCTGCATCCTACGTTCCTCTCCCCGTTCTGGCGTTGGTCTTTCTCGACGGATTAGACGCTCCAACTCGTTTCGCGTCCTGCAGAATTCTTCTCGATTCCGTTCCTGTAGCTCCCTTATCCTTGCCTCCAACAAGCGAGCTTCTGATACTGCTGCTTCCCTTGCGGGACAATATCCCCTTTCATCTCTACTTGGAATATAGGGTGGTGGTATGAATTATTCCACCCGTCTGAATCTGTGTGTTTTCTATAATTCTCATCACGTACATTAAACGAACTGGTAAGCAGCGACCCCCTTCCCGGTCCTCGTGGAATGTAGGGCGGTGGTGGTGAATTGCTACCTCCTCCTGTGTCTGCTTGCCTTCTATCATCGTCGTCGCGTGCTTCAAACGAACTGAAGGGCAGCAATCCTCTGCCTTGTCCATCCGAGAAGGACGCCGTAAGAGGTTGTGGTACTGGAGGTGGTGTGGTTTCTTGACTTTGGTTACCATCCAGCGGGATCGTGCTGTATTCTTTCCCTCCACCTGCTTCATCTACTTCGCTGTTGGTCCGTCTGATTGCACCAGTCGGTCTTGATTGATTCACTGTATTTTCATCCTGCATATCATTCACTACACTTGACTTTTTAATTTTTCGCAACAACACCTCAACATGCATGGTGAGCAATGCGTGCGTGTCCCGCAGTTCACCCGTGCACCGAATTAATGTTAATCGATCGCGGTAATGGTTAAGACATGTTATGATTTGGTTCAAAGCTGCACTATCGGCTGTGCGAATGGCCGATTCAGTGCTAAGGTGCAGTTGTTGAACGTGAGATTCACACAGTTCAATGTTGGACTGTGGACTCATTACATGGTCTGAACTAGTGGGTTTAAAATCTCCCAAGGATTCTTCTTGAATAACCGCCTTGTGACCAATCACCTTCCGTCTATGTGTGGTGGGACCTAAGTTGACGACGTGACGTAGAGCCAACTCATAGGTCACTTCTTCGTCTGTTAATAATGTGTAATCCATTTCGAAAAAATATGCGTAAGGGTTAAAATAAAATTATCGTAGGCCAGATAATAATATGCACAAAACCAAAATTCTAAAGTATACTTTTGTGGATTTTCAGTTAAGCACCAATGTTGCGTGGGTGTCTGTCGAGGGGAAAACGAAAACCTTGATCAGCCCCGGAAAGCTCGTCGAAGGGCACACAAAACTAAAGAAACTAAAATCCACAACATAAATTTTCACCGACGCAAACTTTATTCTCCTTCCATTGCCCTGCTTTATCTGCTTCTTATTCTACTCATTACTCCTTCTGTTCTCTCTTCTCCTCTATCTACTTATTCTACCTATTCTCTTTTCTTTTTACTCACGCTTGCTGTGGGTGCACCCCTACCATGTCCGCCACGTCGTTTTTTTTCCGGAGATGCATACTGCAGTTCGCACCCATCATTAAGGCACTTCCGCCACCCACACTCGCGATCGGCACTTACGAATGCGGTCGAATCGACTTTCCTACCAATGGGCCGTGCCGTCATGCTCCCGCGGATAACTTATCCTCCGTGCTGGTGTGACGTATAGTCGTCGTCGGAGACTCAGAGCCGATCGATTCGTTCTGTACTGCCGTCTTTCCTCGTAGGTTTCTGACCGAACCCGCTTGCTGTCCGTACGCTCTGATTCAGACCTGAAAATAAAGGCCCTGAGGCAACATGGGAATTAGCCTCCATTTGGTCCTTCAACTTATTACCACCTACTTCCTTTGGAATGCCTTTTCCGTGCGATGCTTTCGCAACCTTTTGCACTTGTTGCCGACGATGTGTGTGAATCGTCTGTATGCCGCTTGAGTAAATAGTTGATCGATAATCCTCAGTCGTTTTCGGTCCTTGTTAACCAACTTCTACCGGTTGCGTCGCCGGCGGACCGTCGTTTTGAGATTAGCTCTCCCACATGGCAATGTCGTACCGTCCGAGCGGCTTTCTGACCTCGATGGCCCGTCACCAGTATTTCGTCAGCGCTTACCGAGTCGCGCGCTATCGCTCGTTGTTGGCCTGATTTGTCCCCTTCACTGGACACGACAGCGAAGCACTCCGGGTTGTCTTCCGGCCGTTTAAACTTTCCGCACTAACCTCTTGGCGAAAAAAGTGCCTCTTCCGCGGTCTGCTTTTTTCTGACTGACACCGTTGCTGCTTGCTCGCGTCAAACGAGATTTTCTTCTTCGACGACGGGTGGTATGCTTGTGTATTGCGGTGACAGTTGCTACTGTCTGATTGATGCAGGGTTAATTTGTTGTTGGCGTGCGTGGCGACATCTGCCTCTCATTTTACAAGCATTTCATTTGTTTCTGTACTGTATCTGAGGGCTTATATTTTATTACGTTACTAAACAAAATAAACGTAACATCCGTTCTTGATAAATGTTCCCCAGCGTGGGCTCGTGGATTTTATCCAGCTCAAAGCCACCCGAGAATCGCTATAATAATATTCTCATGTGATTCGATTGTGCAAAATTTCCTTTGCCTTGGCAGTGAGCTCTGCCAATAGTACCGCCGCCAAGAGCTCTAGGCGAGGCAGCGTGACTTTTTTTAGTGGAGTCACTCTTGCTTTCGCGCACAACAATGTTGTGCTTTCGTTGCCCCTCAAATCGATTGAGTGCAGATAGATGGCGCATCCGTACGCTTTTTCAGATGCATCGCTAAATCCGTGCAAGTCTAGCACGATTGTTTTGCTCGGAATCGTCATCCGAGGTACTTCTATGTGTTTCAGTTCGGCAAGTGATGCCTCATACTTCATCCATGCATTGAAAACGTAGTCTGGCACTTCGTCGTCCCAGCTAATATTGTGAGTCCATAACTCTTGCATCAAAATTTTTGCTGTTACGATCAGTGCTGGGAAAATCACCGAAAATCAAAAATCATCAGTGATAATTATCACTGCTGATCATGCAGTGCTATGATCACAACCATAAAAAATCGCTAGTGATTTTCTCTGAAGCGATAATGTGCTTAGCAAAAAATCATTGCAACAAAATCACCGCCTGTGATCACGGCCTGAATATGATTTTTTTTTGATCAGGATTATGAAGTTGAGAAAATCAGGTACGATAGAAAAGATGCAAAATCGGGGTTGATGGTATTGTACATGATTATTGTAAGAAACTCCTTATGATGATGATTTGGCCATATGATTTTGGGAGTGAGAGCGATCCAGCACACATGTAGGGATGCAAAATAATCCAAATGCTAACGATTTCAGCTTTTCAGGAATGTGTTTTATATTGAAGGACAAGTTGTTGGTAGTTGAACATCAATAGTTTTGAACATTTTCAATGCACAGGGGGGTCCGCCGATGTGCCAAAATGGATTTTTTTTTCAACTTTTCGGGAAAGTGTTTCATATTGAAGGACAAGTCGTTGGTAGTTGAAAATCAATAGTTTTGGACATTTTCAATGCACAGGGGGTCCGCCGACGCGCTAAAATTGAATTTTTTCAACTTTTCGAGAAAGTGATTTAAATTTAAGGACAAGTTGTTGGTAGTTGAAAATCAATAGTTTTGAACATTTTCAATGCACAGGGGGGTCCGCCGATGTGCCAAAATGGATTTTTTTCAACTTTTCGGGAAAGTGTTTCATCTTGAAGGACAAGTCGTTGGTAGTTGAAAATCAATAGTTTTGGACATTTTCAATGCACAGGGGGTCGCCGATGCGCTAAAATTGAATTTTTTCAACTTTTTGGGAAAGTGTTTTATATTGAAGGACAAGTTGTTGGTAGTTGAAAATCAATAGTTTTGGACATTTTCAATGCACAGGGGGGTCCTCCGATGCGTTCAAATTGATTTTATTTAACTCTTCGGGAAAGTGTTTTATATTGAAGGACAAGTTGTTGGTAACTCAAAATCAATAGTTTTGGACATTTTCAATGCACAGTGGGTCCGCCGATGCGCTAAAATTGAATTTTTTCAACTTTTCGGGAAAGTGATTTATATTGAAGGACAAGTTGTTGGTAGTTGAAAATCAATAGTTTTGAACATTTTCAAAGCACAGGGGGGTCCGCCGATGTGCCAAAATGGATTTTTTTCAACTTTTCGGGAAAGTGTTTCATCTTGAAGGACAAGTCGTTGGTTGTTGAAAATCAATAGTTTTGGACATTTTCAATGCACAGGGGGGTCCGCCGATGTGTCAAAATGGAATTTTTTCAACTTTTCCTGAAAGTGTTTTATATTGAAGGACAAGTTGTTGGTAGTTGAAAATCAATAGTTTTGGACATTTTCAATGCACAGGGGGTCCGCCGATGAGTTAAAATTGATTTTTTTAACTTTTCGGGAAAGTGTTTTATATTGAAGGACAAGTTGTTGGTAGTTGAAAATCAATAGTTTTGGACATTTTCAATGCACAGGGGGTCGCCGATGCGCCAAAATTGAATTTTTTTCAACTTTTTGGGAAAGTGTTTTATATTGAAGGACAAGTTGTTGGTAGTTGAAAATCAATAGTTTTGGACATTTTTAATGCACAGGGGGTCCGCCGATGTGTCAAAATGGATTTTTTTCAACTTTTCGGGAAAGTGTTTTATATTGAAGGACAAGTTGTTGGTAGTTGAAAATCAATAGTTTTGGACATTTTCAATGCATAGGGGGGTCCGCCGATGCGTTAAAATTGATTTTTTTAACTTTTCGGGAAAGTGTTTTATATTGAAGGACAAGTTGTTGGTAGTTGAAAATCAATAGTTTTGAACATTTTCAAAGCACAGGGGGGTCCGCCGATGTGCCAAAATGGATTTTTTTTTCAACTTTTCGGGAAAGTGTTTCATCTTGAAGGACAAGTCGTTGGTAGTAGAAAATCAATAGTTTTGGACATTTTCAATGCACAGGGGGTCGCCGATGCGCTAAAATTGAACTTTTTTCAACTTTTTGGGAAAGTGTTTTATATTGAAGGACAAGTTGTTGGTAGTTCAAAATCAATAGTTTTGGACATTTTCAATGTACAGGGGGTCCGCCGATGTGTCAAAATGGAATTTTTTCAACTTTTCGGGAAAGTGTTTTATATTGATGGACAAGTTGTTGGTAGTTGAAAATCAATACTTTTGGACAGTTTCAATGCACAGGGGGATCCGCCGATGTGTCAAAATTGAATTTTTTTGGAAAATTGTTTTGTTTATTTCTTTCTTTTTTATAAATATGACAAAATCGTCAAAAGCTGACAAAATTGGGGATAAACAAAATCGGGGGCTGATAAAGGTCTTTTCTTTGTCTACAATAATTTAAGGCTAAAGATTGCGTTATCCATTTTTTTATTTTTCGAGCAATTCAAAATTGTTCAAGTTGTTACTTAGAAAAGTTAATAAAGTTAAGACCCGATTTTATCAGCTCCCGATTTTGTCTACCCAGATTTTATCAGCTTTTTAACCCGATTTTGTCAGCCCCTGATTTTATCAGCTTTCTAACCCGTTTTTGTCAGCCTCATATTAACATATGTTTGATAAGCTCTAGCAGACGAACCAAGCCCAATTCGTTCAAATCCTTTCTTGAGCATATTTTCCGTGCCTTAGTTTTTTTTTAATTTTGTGCTGGAAGACCTCTTTAAGTGAAATTTATACAAAATCAGAAAAAGTTATAAGCCTATGTTTAGGGACTATAGAAGAATACATTAACAGCTTCGGTTTATAAGAGTAAATTAAGTGTTTATTATAGTAAATTAAGAGTAAAAACGAAATTAAAGTTTGTTTGCTATTGTTAGGAATATATTGATTTGTAGACAGAGCTGCGCTAAATAAATTTAAGTGTTGGATACGTTGTACATAAAAACGTATTGACTCCAAAAATACGTCTGTTGAACTTTTATTTTCATAAATAGTTCTTCGGGATAATGACGGATATCAATATTTTTGTAATTATCTTTGTTTTTGGAACGAGTTTGACGAGTGGGTTTAGAAATACCGTCATCGGTGATTACTTTACGCCAAAAATAGAACGTTTTGTACATTACACTCAAGAACTACGATCACGCGACTTCAAATTTGAAACTGTTCGATGTTTTACATATGGCACAAGTACCTCCAAAGTCATTGAAAAGAACTTTTGGAAAATCAAGATTGAAAGTGAAATCTAAAGAGCTAAAATTGGCGTAAAGTCACCCCCACAAGGGGGCTACTTTACGCCAAATTTTTTTTTCACGAAATCATGTTAACTCCTAGATTTATTGTTATGGATTATGCTCGTTATTTATATGTGAAAGCAAATGAATGTAGTGCTCGTAAAAATAAAAGGATGTGTTCAAAAACTGCGTACCACGCATCCAATAACCTTGTTTTGGAGAGTCGATAAGTCCTACAATGAAAAAAAGCAAGCCGAGAAAAAAAAGCTCTACATGATATACTTGATATTGATGATATTGAGTATTAAGAATTAGACCACCTTGTTTTAGTATTTTTCTAAAAGTAGTTTTAATTGTGTTACGGAGTGCAAAGGCTTATCCAACAGAAACGTTTTAATGGTCAGGTCAGTTCGGGAAATATTTTTTAGAGGTGAGCCGCCTCTAATTTTTACCTACAATCGGCGGCGGCGGGGTGCACGCTTCTAATATTTTTTCTTTCTTTTTAATAAATCGAAGCTATTAAAATATTCTTCTATCGTCCCTAGACATAGCCTTGAAATCCTTTCGGATTATTTCGTAAAAAATTCCTTAAGGGGTCTTCCAGCGCAAAATTTAAAATAAATGATTTTTTGGTTTTTGCTAATTTTGCATCTCTAAGACAAGAAAAATATGCTCCAGAAAGGATTTACTATTTTGCCAATTATAGAACCTCGTCCTTCACATAGTGAAAAAATCATCTTTTTAAAAACAAATCTACTTTGAAAATTTGTTCGAGGTCTGTCTCCTTTGCTTAAACATTTATCAAAAGCCCCTACTGTTTAATATTTGTAATACATTGACAGACCCCAAGCTCATTTAAAATGTCAACAACTGATTTTTACCTGCCAACAACTTGCCCTTCACTATAAAACACTTCCAAAAAGTTGAAATCATTCCCAATTAGATACTTCGACAGAGCCCACTTTCCCAAAAAGTTGAAAAAAATTCCATTTTGACACATTGGCGAACCCCCCTGTGCATTGAAAATGTCCAAAACTATTGATTTTCAACAGACCTCAACTTGCCTTTCAATATAAAACACTATCCCGAAAAGTTGAAAAAAATTCCATTTTGACACATCGGCGAACCCCCTTGTGCATTGAAAATGTCCAAAACTATTGTTTTTCAACAGCCCTCCACTTGCCTTTCAATATAAAACACTTTCCCCAAAAAATCGAAAATAATTCCATTTTGACACATCGGCGGACCCCCCTGTGCATTGAAAATGTCCAAAACTATTGTTTTTCAACAGCCCTCAACTTGCCTTTCAATATAAAACACTTTCCCCAAAAAATCGAAAATAATTCCATTTTGACACATCGGCGGACCCCCCCTGTGCATTGAAAATGTCCAAAACTATTGTTTTCAATAGCCCTCAACTTGCCTTTCAATATAAAACACTTTCCCAAAAACTTAAAAAAGAACCATTTTGATGCATTGGCGGACCCCCTGTGCATTGAAAATGTTCAAAACTATTGATTTTCAAAAGCCCTCAACTTGCCTTTCAATATAAAACACTTTTCCGAAAAGTTGAAAAAAATCCATTTTGACACATCGGCGGACTCCCCTGTGCATTGGAAATGTCCAAAACTATTGATTTTCAACAGCCCTCAACTTGCCTTTCAATATAAAACACTTTCCCAAAAAGTTGAAAAAAATTCCATTTTGATGCATCGGCGTACCCGCCTGTGCATTGAAAATGTTCAAAACTATTCGATCGTGATCCGACAAATGGGCGAAACTAACAAATGTACACAAACAGAGATTTGATTAATATCTGAAAGAGGAGTAAAAATACTTTATAAAACATATAAAAACTCATTTATAAATATTTCACACTTCATGAAAATCAATAAAAAACAAAACGGCGAATCCGACTTTCAACTGTAAACAAAAAGCCAGGCGGGTTACGCCTCTGCATTACTAAGGTAGTGTATACAGGCGAAATTGACAGCATCATTGTTTACAAGGTCCGTAAACAAAATCGCCCCAAACAAAAACCAAGTGCTTGTTACGCCCAGGGGGAAGAACAAATTTTCCCCTCCAGCGAGCACAGCGAAAGCCACATTTGATTTTTGTTTTTTGGCGACACTGCAGGGCGAAATTGAGAGTCGTCAAAACAAGAGGGCGACTCAAAAATGGCCTAATCAACATTTCATAACAACACTCGGCGAAATAATCTGTTTTCAATTTTATCAACGAAAACGTTATTATATAAAACATTTTAGTTATGCTTCCGAAAACTAGTATTGTTTCAATACATTTGAAGGCGCAGTATGCAAACACTGTTAAAATACGATTTAATTTTCTGAACCGAATTTTCAAAGCTATTTTTCTCGATTCGATATCATTGCGACTTCGGCCCTTTGGTCGATTCATGATCGTATTGATTTTCAACAGCCCTCAACTTGCCTTTCAATATAAAACACTTTCCCGAAAAGTTGAAAAAAATTCCATTTTGATGCATCGGCGGACCCCCCTGTGCATTGAAAATGTTCAAAACTATTGATTTTCAAAAGACCTCAACATGCCTTTCAATATAAAACACTTTCCCAAAAAGTTGAAAAAAATTCCATTTTGACACATCGGCGAACCCCCCTGTGCATTGAAAATGTCCAAAACTATTGATTTTCAACAGCCCTCAACTTGCCTTTCAATATAAAACACTTTCCCAAAAAATCGAAAATAATTCCATTTTGACACATCGGCGGACCCCCCTGTGCATTGAAAATGTCCAAAACTATTGTTTTCCACAGCCCTCAACTTGCCTTTCAATATAAAACACTTTCCCAAAAAGTTGAAAAAAATTCTATTTTGATGCATCGGCGGACCCCCCTGTGCATTGAAAATGTCCAAAACTATTGATTTTCAACAGCCCTCAACTTGCCTTTCAATATAAAACACTTTCCCAAAAAGTTGAAAAAATTTCAGCTTGGCTCATTGACACCCCTAACATATCCATAAGGTCCGAAAATAGATAATGATCAATGATCCAAGAATTAAATCAAATCGCAATCATGGCTGATAGTGCTCACTTGTGATTTTTTCCGAATTGCTCGCTGCAGATAGAATCATGCCGTGATCACCCTCTTAATTATCAAATTCAACCACAGATCAAAATCACCACTGATAGAGGGCAAGAAAAAATCGGTAGTGATTTTTGTGAGATGATCTTTTGACAGTTGAGAGAGTGATCACGGCATGATTTTATCGGCAGTGAGAATTTTCGAAAAAATCATAAGCGATAATTATCAGCCATGATTGCGGTTTGATTTTTTTTTGATTATGATTTTCCCAGCACTGGTTACGATCACGGGTTGTACTAAGCCCAATGGATCGTATAACCTTAGTATTTTGGAGACCATTTGTCTCTTGGTGAGGGCTTTCAAGGCCTTGCTTATTACGTTGACACTGATGAACTGGAATACGTCTTTGTTAGGATTCCAGGCAACTCCTAATGTTTTGATAACCTCCTGATCTCCAACTTGGATCAGAGGCTCCAAGTCTTGTTCTGGTATCCCTGCCAGAGCACTCATGTCGTTTGCTGCCCACTTTCGTAGCGGAAATCCGTGGCGCAGTAATGCCTGTTCAATGTGTTGTTTCATGCTCATCAACTCCGTAGTGGTTGATGCTCCGGTTGTCAACGTAAAATGATTGTTGAATAATATTAGCGATTTTTGGATTTATCTCTCGATATTTTTCGGCTGGTTTATGCAGTGCCCTACAGGCCAAAAATGAAGAAGATGCTTCACCATACGTGACAGTCATCAAACTGTATGCTTTCAATGGTTTTTCTGGACTGTCTCGCCACAGAATGCATTGCAACCAGGTGTCTTGATCTGCAATCAGTATTTGCCGATACATCTTAGCTATATCGGCCATCAGTACCAAGTAGTGTGTTTCGAATTCGATCAGTTGATCAAACAATTCTCTTTGAATGGTGGGTTCCACGATTTGAATATCGTTGAGGGATATCCCGCTAGTCGTCTTGGCACTAGCGTCGAACACTACTCTCACCTTAGTAGAAGTGGAATCTGGTTTCACTACGCATGAATGCGGAATGAAGTATTTAATCTTATGAAGGTCCTCTGCGGCGATGGGTACCGTATGCCCCATATCCTAATATTCTTGCATGATGGATTTGTATTCGTTGTACAGCCCTGGATTCTGTCTAAGTCGCCGCTCGAGCGACATGAACCTCTTGTTAACTTGTGGGAAAGAGTCACCCAACGACGATGGCTCCCCCCGTAACGGGATTTTCGTGATAAATCTGCCGTCTGCAGCAACTTTGTGAGTGTTGCGAAAGTGCGACTCTGCATCGCATTCATCAATTTCTTTTGGTTCCCAGTCCTTTACGCCAGACTCTTCAAGACGCCAAAATTTCTCGATTAATTTGGCTAATTCATCTTGTGGATAATTCGATTCGATTTTGCTGCAGGTCGATGCATCCAGTGATGCGGTGCTGGAGCTTCCATGTTGGAGCAATCCACACGCAATCCAGCCTAGAGCTGATTCTTGATAAGTATGACCGGTGGAAGTACTGATTCGTCCAGGTCCCAAAACCTTATAAAATATTCTTGCTCCGAGAAGAATATCTATCTCTCTTGATTTGTGAAATTCAGGATCGGCTAGATCCAAACCGTCGGGAATTTCCATTGCATTTTTGTCTATTGTTGTGTTTGGCTGGTCATCCAGGATTCTGGGAACGATCATAAATTCGATTTCTTCTTGGTAACTGTGAACGTGTGAGGCAATTACCGTTTTAATGCCCCGCTTAGCAGTGATTGTCCGGTGATACCGTTAATCATTACGTTGATAGGGTGTTGCGGGATTCCTAGTGCGCGAGCGGCTTTTTCGTTAATCGTTTCGACTTGGCTGCCCGAGTCCAATAAACATCTAAATGAGTGCCACTCGAATTTTCCGAGTACATAAATCATTGCTGTTCCCAAGAAGACATATTCTTTTTCCGAGTACATAATCATTGCTGTTTCCAAGAAGACATATTCTTCTTGGCTTAGTCACGCTGTCGTGCTGGTGGATGCTTGCGTAACATCTTTTCCTCTTTGTGCATCTGGAACATGCTCCGTTTTGGCAGATTCCTCCCTATGAAGCATTGTGTGATGCTTACCATTGCATTTTTGACATGTTTTCGTCGACTTGCATAACTTCGTTCCGTGCCCTTTTCCGAAACAATTGAAACAGTTTCTTGCAACTTTAATTGTTTCCCATCGCACGGGAACGTCTAATTTTGAAAAAGTAGGACATTCATACACATTATATCCCTCCTTGTTACAGACGAAGCACCGATATGCTCCTCTTTTTTCGTTTTGTGGTGTTGCTTTGCCGCTTGCTGTGGCTGCGGCTCGTTATTGGGGTCGGGTAGGACTTATTCGGCGGCGGCTTTGCAAGAGAGCTGATTTGCAAATCTCTCCAACTCGTGTTTGAATTCCTCCCATTTATAAATTTTTTGAAGGTCCATTTTTTCTTCAATGCGTGATAGCGTCTGTTCATCCAAGCGCTCTTTTACTATGCACACCAACAGCCCGTCGGCAATGCAATTAAGCTGCTGGGGGTATTCGTTAGCAATTTGTTTTGTAGCGGACAACAATGTGTCTACTGCGTCGATCAAACCATGATTTGTCTTCTGTGGCGGCTTACTGATTTTTCGCATTTTCAGTAAGTTGAAAAAAAATAATATATAAAATCTCTCCTCCAGTTTGATCCATGCCTCGTTGAATGGTAAACCGGAGTTTTCGAGAGCCTCGCAAGTGTTCCTTGCTGGCTCGTACTCTAAGCATTTGGTGAGGAACGCATATTTGTTTGCGTCCTCCGTTAGTGTTGATACACGCTTCTCGAAGTGCGCTTTGAAAGACAGCCACTTGTGGCTGAGCCATGGAACTTAGGTAGTTCCAATCGAGGTAAATGGTCTGTTCGGCTACTACCTAAGATGATTGATTGATCTAATTGAGGGTTTCGCTCTGCTGTTCCGTCCGAATTCTTCTTGCTAGGGCAAACCTAGCCTTCACGTAGATCGGGAGCAATGCCTCCCTTCGGTTCGAGTGGCCCGTTCGGCCTTCAATTTTAAGTATGATCGCGCAAGCCTGCTCATAGAGGCTTGTCAAAATTTCCTGTTGGACGACCAACGTCTCTAGGTCATCCTCTTGCGAGGAGTCTTCTGCAGCCCTGGCGATTGGAGTGATGCTATTCTCCAGGGCCGCAAGCTTTTTCGCCAGATCAGCGTAGGCTCCTCTACTGGATCTGTAATTGTAACTCACGCGGTTTCCTAACTACTTTTGTTATTGTCCTACGCGAGAGACATTTTCAATGCATTTGCACTTCATATGTGCATTACTTTCGCGGGAGGCACTTTATTGATTTCGTACTTCGTCGTGTGCGTCACGTTTCACTACGGGTCTCACGGGGCAATCATCATTACATTTCACTGTCCCGAGGCATTTTCATTAATTTCACACTTCGTCGTGTGCGTCACGTTTCACTACGGGCCTCACGGGGCAATCATCATTACACTTCACTGTCCCGAGGCATTTTCATTAATTTCGTCGTGTTTATTTCATTTCGTTTTACAAAGTTTCGATGTGTGATCGACGTGCTGCCGACTGAAGCATTTTCAGGCGCTTCGTGTTGCGCCGCCACCTCCATATGATGATGACGATGACGATCACTAGGATAAAGGCGCCGTCCATGGAGTAAGACACCACGTCGTGCACGCTGACGTTGGTATTAACAGATTCGTCATTTCCGAACGGCCACATGATGCTGTAATTTGATTCCTTGGTCTACTTACTGAAGACTGATTGACTCAAGTCAACGTTTCATTGATAGGCACCCCGTGGTGCGGTCGTTCAGCGGATGTTTATACAGCATGTTTGCTGTTTCATGCATTTCGCGAAGTATAACAATTCAATTGTGGTTTTTACTGGGTTTTATTTTCAAATTCAAAGAGTGTTTACCCATTCCGAATTTGAGTACTTCCAACTATGTTCCAGAAACCTGTAACATGGCCAAAAACCTCGTCTCTCAATATTACTGCGATAGCTCAATTGGATAAAGCGTCAGTCCACTGAGTGGCAACGAAGCTTTCTTCAGAAGGATGGGGTGTAACAAAATAAAACTTTATCAATCGATAGAATTGATATGTGAAAAGGAAGAGATATTTTTTCTCCGCCTAATATTTGATGCATTGCTAACTCTAAAATATAGGGTAAGGTGGGGCAAATCCGACCTAGTTAATGGTTTTGGCTGCAAAATGCTCATTTTACATCGAATCAAGTTAATTAAAGGTTAGACTTCTGGACAACTTTCTAAATATAGCATATATCTTCGCACCTTGGGAAAATTTTGAGATACAAGCGTTTTACGAAAACGTTCATTTTTGCTGTTTTCAAAAATGGTGGGGTAAATCCGACCGCCTATGTTTTTGGTTGATTTAGTACCGATATTACCCAAATTTTATGAATTTCAATGATAAATCAAATAATGTTATGTTATTGAATTGTAACATGAATAAAATGGAAGTAACACGTAAAGATATTCATCGGAGCAATTGCTCGACGAATACTATATTCATCACGTTTTTGTGTCTTTCGTTTGTAATTTTGAGCCATAGTGCAATAAATAATAAAAGCATATTACCAATGTGCTAACAAATAATAAAAATACATTTCAATTTGATAAATAAACATTTTCTTAGCATAAAAAGCGGTCGGATTTACCCCACTATTTGGAGGTCGGATTTGCCCCACCGCGTCATTTTTCATTACGATGCAATTAAAAAAAAATTATGAAAAAAGTTTGACTAAATTCATTTATGCACTTTCGTAGGGCTTTAATCAGAGAATTTAAATCCACTTACATTTTTTATGCAATCACTTGAACAGTCAGAAATACCCTGTAGTCAATTATGCACAAAAATCAAATTAAAACTTGTAAAAACACATTTATTGTCGTTTGTGCTTCTCAATGTAGACTAATAAAATGCTGTCATGTCACCATTATGATTATTTTCGATGCTCTACACCGCAACATTGATATTAGTTCGCATAGTGCTTCCGATTTTCGATAACAGAGGGGGTCGGGTTTACCCAACGGTCGGATTTACTCCACCTTACCCTACATGTCACCATAATATGTATGGTTCTGGAATGGTGTGTTGTCAAAATGTATATGGAAAAGAACATATTTTGGTATGGTGACTGTTCTTAACAACCCGTAGTTTGTATTGTCGAGTATGGAAAAACGATAATGCTTATGTTCAATATTATATCAGGCAATGGTTATTATACTGTTGAACGAACCGTATTGGAAAAGGTTTATAAACGTTTGATAAAATGGTTTGGCATATGGTACGCAATTATGCGGGATATATTCATCACGTTTTTGTGTCTTTTGTTTGTAATAATGAACCATTGTGCAAAAAATAAGTAATAACAATAAAAATATTTTTCAATTTGATAAACAAACGTTTTCTTAGCGAAAAAAGCAGTCGGATTTACCCCACTATTTTTCATTACGATGCAATTCAAAAATAAAAACCTGTTTTAATCCACCTAGCGGTGCAATTGTGCCTTTCTCATTTCTCTAAACTATGGCACGGAGGCTTTTTATGTTCAACATACTCGTGGAAATGTCCATTACATTCTTAGTACACTTTGCACTTATACACAATGGCATGCCAGCCACGAACTTGATGAGCTACGTGTCGACTTGAAACAAAAAAATATCATACTCCATTAGCTTAATCAGCATTAGATCAATGTTATCTGCTTGCTAACTCATTTTGTCATGCGGGGGTGGGTATGTGAAGAGGGCGAAAGTCCCATGAACGAACGACTCCCCAGCTTAAATTGGTATGCTTTGTGATATAGTGGTGGTTTAAAGATGATGGGGTTGAAAGGGAGTGGTATGAGGGCTGGATGGGGTGGTGGTCTGAGGGGTGATTTAAGGAGATTTTTAAAGGAGGGGCGCGAACAGTACAGGGGGGGGGGGGTTACCCCGTAAACCATCAACTACGCCCCCCGCCGGGATTAGGTTGACATTTTTCAGAGTGATTGCATAACCTTTCTCTATGAGAAAGGCAAAAATGTGCCAAAATCCAAAAAAGTGAATCGTAGTCAAATTTTTTTTTCGAGTTTGCATCAAATCTCGACGTTTCATGCACCTTGAATACATTTAGCATCAAAAATAAAAATTCTATTTTTAATTTTTCCTATAGTTTATTTGAGAAATTTCTGTGTGGCCGCACTCTGAAACCCGTAATTCCGGAACCAGAATTCCGATCGATCCAAAATTCAATAGCAGCCGATGGGAAGGTTGCACCTTTCATTTGAGACTAAGTTTGGGCAAATCGATCCAGCCATCTCTGAGAAAAATGAGTGACATTATTTGACACATACGCACATACATACACACACACATACACACACATACATACATACACACATACAGACTTTTTCCGATCTCGACGAACTGAGTCGAATGGGATATGACACTCGGCCCTCCGGGCCGGGATTAGGTTGACGTTTTTCAGAGTGATTGCATAACCTTTCTATATGAGAAAGGCAAAAAGGTGCGAAATCGGCAGTCTCAAAAAGTCGATTTTTATAAAAAAAAATTTTTCGAGATAACATAAAATCTCGACGTTTCATGCATTTTAAAGATGTGTGGCATCAAAAATACGAATTCGATTTCTGAAATTTCATGGGGTCCCCCCTTTGGAAAAAAAATTTGAGTTCCGGCTTATATGGGAATTTCATATGTGACCGGACGATTTAGTCTATATTTCCGGACCCATATAAGCGATCCGTACGAAATTTTATAGACTATAGCTATCATTTGGGACTAAGTTTGTGAAAATCGGCCCAACCATTTCAGGGAAACTGATGTGAGTTCGTAAATTTTGAAAGATGGCCGCTTTTCCCGGGCACTTCCGGAACCGTCTATGGTGATCAATGTAGTCAACGAAAGTTTGTTTGGCCGTCGGTGACCTAGAACTGCAAAGTTAAGTTATTTGAGAGACATTTTAGCGAAATTTTTACCTTTTTTGCTTTCATCGGAGTATCGGTTTGAATCACAATTTGCTATGTGATCGCACGCCACAACCAGTAACTCCGAAACCGGAAGTCGGTTGGGGATAAAATTTAATAGCCATTTACGGGGACGCAACATCTTTCATTTGAGACTAAGTTTGGTTGATTCGGTCTAGCCATCTCCGAGAAACCGATGTGACTGTTAGTCTGAATTTGGATAGTTCCGCCGGGGCTTCCGGAACCGATGATGGTGGCCAATGTGACCAAAGAGACTTTGAATGGCTGTTAATGACCTAGTACTACAAATCGAAGCAGTTGTGGTCACATTTTGGAAAAATTTCACCATTATACATTCATTGCAGAATTTCTTAAAATCGACATTTTCTGCGTAATCGTACTCATCACCCTGTAATTCCGGAACCGGAAGTCGGATCCATTAGAAATTCAATAGCAGCCTATGGGAACGTTGCACCTTTCATTTGGGACTAAGTTTGTAAAAATCGGTTCATCCATCTCTGAGAAAAGTGAGTGAGATTGTGTTCGCGTACACACACAGACGCACATACACACACACATACATACACACACATACATACACACACAGACATTTGCCGAACTCGACGAACTGAATCGAATGGTATATGTCACTCGGCTCTCCGGGCCTCCGTTAAAAAGTCGGTTTTCAGAGCAATTGCAATACCTTTCTATTGAGAAAGGCAAAAAGGTGCAAAATCGGCAAAGTCCCAAAAAGTCGATTTCTAAAAAAAAAAAAAAATTTCGTGATAACTTAAAATCTCGACGTTTCATGCATTTTAAAGATGTTTGGCATCAAAAATACGAATTCGATTTCTGAAATTTCATGGGGTCCCCCCTTTGAAAAAAATTTTGAGTTCCGGCTTATATGGGAATTTCATGTGTGACCGGACCGTTCAGTCTATATTTCCGGAACCATACAAGCGGTCCGTGCGAAATGTTACAGACATCTGTGGGGATAATATAGCTATCATTTGGGACTAAGTTTGTGAAAATCGGCCCAACCATTTCCGAGAAACTGATATGAGTTTGCTAGTTATGAAAGATGGCCGCTTTTCCCGGGCACTTCTGGAACCGTCTATGGTGGTCAATGTAGTCAACGAAAGTTTGTTTGGCCGTCGGTGACCTAGAACTGCAAAGTTAAGTTATTTGAGAGACATTTTAGCGAAATTTTTGCCTTTTTTGCTTCCATCGGGGTATCGGTTTGAATCACAATTTGCTATGTGATCGCACGCCACAACCCGTAACTCCGGAACCGGAAGTCGGTTGGGGATAAAATTTAATAGCCATTTACGGGGACGCAATGCCTTTCATTTGAGGTCAAGTTTAGTCGAATCGGTCTAGCCATCTCCGAGAAACCGATGTGACTGTTACTCTGAATTTGGATACTTCCGCCGGGGCTTCCGGAACCGATGATGGTGGCCAATGTGACCAAAGAGACTTTGAATGGCTGTTAATGACCTAGTACTACAAATCGAAGCAGTTGTGGTCACATATTGGAAAAATTTTCACCATTATACATTCATTGCAGAATTTCTTAAAATCGACGTTTTCTGCGTGATCGTACTCATCACCCTGTAATTCCGGAACCGGAAGTCGGATCCATTAGAAATTCAATAGCAGCCTATGGGAACGTTGCACCTTTCATTTGGGACTAAGTTTGTAAAAATCGGTTCATCCATCTCTGAGAAAAGTGAGTGAGATTGTGTTCGCGTACACACACACAGACGCACATACACACACACACACATACATACACACACACACAGACATTTGCCGAACTCGACGAACTGAATCGA
Source organism: Topomyia yanbarensis (assembly GCF_030247195.1). Classification (NCBI taxonomy): domain Eukaryota; kingdom Metazoa; phylum Arthropoda; class Insecta; order Diptera; family Culicidae; genus Topomyia; species Topomyia yanbarensis. The sequence goes on along the minus strand of NC_080671.1, from coordinate 205,864,691 downwards.
ATGGTATATGTCACTCGGCCCTCCGGGCCTCCGTTAAAAAGTCGGTTTTCAGAGCAATTGCAATACCTTTCTATTGAGAAAGGCAAAAATAAAAACCTGTTTTAATCCACCTAGAGGTGCAATTGTGCCTTTCTCATTTCTCCAAACTATGATTTAAAAATTGATTCGTCGATGGTGGCCAGTGTGGCCAAAGAGACTTTGAATGACTGTTGGTGACCTAGATCTACAAATTCAACAGTTGTGTTTACATTTTGGAAAAAAATTCACCTTTTTACATTCATCGCAGAATTCGTTAGAATTGGGATTTGCTGCGTGATCGTACGTATCAACCTGTAATTCAGGAACCAGAACTCGGATCCACACAAAATTCAACGAATATATGTGTTGCTTTCGATCATCGGGTATAATCGGGCGACGCAATACTCAAATGCATATTTTGCCTTCCATTTGAGACTTGGTTTGAGAAAATCGGTTCAGTCATCACCGATGAACCGATGTGACTTTGATTGTGGAATATGCCCGGAATTCCGGACTTCCGGAATCGTCGATAGTGGACAATGTATTCAAAGAATGTTTGATTGGCAATCAGTGATCTAGATCTGCGATTAGAAGTAATTTGGTGACCATTTCAATAGTTTTTAGCCTTTGAGGTACTACGATTGTACCGATTTATATGAGAAATTCCAGTGTATCCTTACTAACACCCCTGTAACTCCGGAAGCAAGAGTCAGAACCGAATGAAATTCAGCAGCAGTGAATGGTATTACTGTATCTTTCATTTGAAATCAAGTTTGTAAAAATCGGTAGAGAATTCGTTGTGGAATGGGTGTGATATTAGATTAGGAACTTGGCGGGTTCCCCGGGGGCGTCATGAACCGTCATAGGTGGCCAATATGGTCAAAGCTGCTTTGATTGATCATTAGTGATCCAGACCCGCAAACTAGAGTAATGTTACATCAATTTTAATATGTTTTACATCATTTGAACATCATGGTGGTACCAGTTTATATGGGAATTTGCTGTGTGACCGCACTCTTCAACCCGTAACTCCGGAACCGGAAGTCGGATCAACTAAAAATTCAATAGCAGCTCATGGGAGCGTTATACCTTTCAGATGAAACTAAGTTTGCGAAAATCGGTTCAGCCATCTCTGAGAAAATTGTGTGAGTTTAAATGACACACACACATACACACACACATACACACACACATACATACACACACAGACATTTGCCGATCTCGACGAACTGAATCGAATGGTGTATGGCACTCGGCCCTCCGGGCCTCGGTTAAAAAGTTGATTTTTACAGTGATTGCATAGCCTTTCTTTATATGAGAAAGGCAAAAAGGTTGGACTAAATTCATCTATGCACTTTGTTGGACTTTAATCAAAGAATTGAAATCCACTTACATTTTTTATGCAATCACTTTAACGATCAGAAATATCCTGTAGTCAATGATGCACAAAAATCAAATCAAAAGTTTTAAAAACACACTAATGTAGACTAATAAAATGCGGTCATACCACCACTATTATTATTTTCGATGCTCTACACGACAACATTGACATTAGTTCGCGTAGTGCTTCTGATTTTCGATAACAGAGGGGGGTCGGGTTTACCCAACGGTCGGAGTTTGCCCCACCTTACCCTACATACACTAATGATTTTATGCTTTCAGTTGAGCTGTTGGACTGAATTCGTTGTCACGGCAAACCTTTTTGAAAAAAACGCGTTTTGCGGAAATTGCTATAACTTCGACAATTATTAATATTTTTAATGTTCTCAAGAGGATTTTGCAAATTGGACATTGTCAGTAGGATTCCGTTTTGGGCAACAATTTTATTTTTTTCAGTTGCCAAAAACGGAACCGTGGCAAAAATGGAACCTTATTTTTGAAGTTTGGATTTTCAATTTACTACTTCAAAAATGCTTCCAAGGTATTTTAATCATGTGTGAAATGGAATGAGATGAAAGAAAAAAGTAAGAAAAATCAATTTTATTCATGTTTTATCAAATTCAGTTGTCGCACAGTGATAGGGTGACCATATGAGGCGCGTAAAAAACCAGGACAGTTGAAAGGGGACAGCCTCTTCCCGTGTTGCATTTCCACATACCAATAAAGAACCACAAAATTTGCTCATACATAAATTTATTGTGACACAGTTTCACACGCCCCAAGTCATGCTCTTATCTTCTACACTCTTCCTCTAATCACTCCTCCTTCACTTTATTCCTCCACCATTTTCCACTTCGATCTGAACCTAATCTCCGCTCACTCTATCAGCTTACTCCTCGCCTTCATCCCCAGTGATGGAACGTACTCACCATCGACATGTCTGCACTCGACGTCACACGGTATCGTAGGATCGTGACGATGACTCTGAGCTCGCCTCCGTCGGCTCAGGAAACAGTCGTTCGATACGGGCGGCCAATCCCCCGTCTTTTCACTCCAGTAGTGGAATGCTTCCACTCCTTGTCTCACGCCGATGCCCTGCGTACCAACGCTTGGCTCGTTCGTGTGAGTCGCGCCGAGTTGATCTGTGCGGTCGTTTATCTCAGGGTCGCCAGATGCGTTGACTCGATCCCTGTCGAAGTCCGTTGCGTGCGCGATGAATGTGTCGACTAGATTTGCGCCTTCCTTCGCGCCTGAAACGACAATTGTATCCACTCGATTTGCGTCGTTCGTCGCTGGCTTGACAAGTGTATCACTCCGATCCGTGCCGTTGTTTGTTTCGTGCTCAGCCCGTGCAGGAGTCACCCGGTATTTGGCCAAGAAAAACGTCCCGTTCCGTGCCGTCCGTCTCTGGAGAAAGAAAACCAAGAAAAAACCGCCCTACAGGGAACACAGTCAGCTAGTTCCTCTACTGATATGGCCTGATTTGGTCTTACCCTTGCCTTGGGGCGATTTGTCTGGTGGTTGCGGTTCTCGCCGGAAATCAATCCTTTCTTTCAGACTCTTTTTCGGCTCGCTGCTTGCCTTGCACGTGGTTCGTGCTGAAGCCTTATTTGTTTTCTAAAATGTAATTTTCTTTATTCACGACCAGCTCGTCAAGATAGAAAACATTTACCTTTCCGTGTGCTTTTGCACCACTCCTCAGCGTCCTTTCTGACAGGCTGCTCTCGCGCAAGGTTTTTGCCGGCCGAACGGAACGAACTCTTCCTAAGAATGAGAGTATACATGCGACACTTGTGAAGGTTACTTTCTCTCACATTATTTACTGCTTAATTACCTGTCTTTATATCAATCTTTGCAGCTTATATGCCACTTGGCTTTGTCGCATGTGCCAAGACTA